>NC_056741.1:1609356305-1609476832 GCF_019279795.1 Protopterus annectens
TCTGGATGCAGATGCCTGTGGGATACCCATGATATCCCCAGTTGTGCTGTGTGAGGTACCTGTGGCTAGTACACCTAGGCCAACACATACCATGGTATCCACTGTGATGTGTTTCCCTCGGCCTGTTTGATGTGTCAGGTGTGGCAGGCACAGGTCAACAAGCTGCTGTAGGAGGTCTCTGTCCACCCCATAGTGCTCCAACAACCCCAGCCCATGTAGCCCCTGGTAAGTCACCCTCGGTCTATAAAGTCTTATGTCACCCCAGTAAGGGTTGTTCGGCAGCATACACATCCTCACTGCCCCAGCCTCCTGCACATGTTGGTATATGTTGCCTGCTGCAGCCCGTGTCATTTGGTTGGACTGTGTCGTGAAATGTCCCTGCAGGTATACACCGGTGGTGTAGAGTGTGGACGAAACCTGTGTGTATGCTGCTTGCTCGCATTAACGTACTGTTCATTTGTGGGCTGGCCATGTCATCTGCTGATTGTGCTGATCGACACCTGTTTGTACAGCCTGTACACCCTGACTACCCCACCACTGCTGTCATCCCTCCCAATGTCACCAGGTAGGTATAGACACACCCCTAGCTTAGGTGGGCTAAGGCAGGAGCACTCCCGAGGCACAGTACTGCAATGTACGTACAGTATGCCTGACCCCCCTCCCATGCTGTCAACTATATTCGAGATCTGCACCTAGCTGACTACACACATACACTCCAGGGACCAGCAGCACACCCTGGTGATAAATGTGATACACTATAGTCAACCTCATCTGCATAGTATAGTCTTCTAATTAATAGTTATATAACCCATACCAAACCTCCAAATTAATAACCACTGCTCGGTGTCGCTCAGATCCATACACAACTGGCAACAGGTGCCTTACTATCACCATATTCGATGTCCCATGGTCTTCACAGCAACAAAATAACCGGTATCTACACGACTACAACCCGTGGCCCTGCACACTACAGACGATGTGCATTACCACCACTCTATGGCAGATATACATAGATCCCAGGTTATCACATACAGATCATCCGGCACAAACATTCAATAGTGCTGATGTCCCCAGAGATATATGTTCACATCTATGTCCACCTCTACATCTACATATATCATATATATTATTTGTATACATATATACATGGACATATACATATATACATGTACACACATATGTAGATATGGCATTTATATCACAACAGCAGACTACATGACAGCAATGCATTAGACAGGATTGAAAAGGAAACTACATGTGCCACCTGCATCATGTAGTGTTGTTACTATCAAGGCACGTGTATTATGTTGTGTCACACGGGTCAGACCATATCAAGGGTAAGAGTAGGGCTGCTGACACTATATAGGTCAGCAACAAACACACTGAACACATCCTGCAGATAGCCACCCACAAATACCAACACATATGGTATAACTGCCAAACACACACACCTGCCATGCCTTGGAATCGAGCACCTACCTGTCTAGTCTACCACACTACAGCATTATGCAGTAACAGAACATGCTACCGAGTTCCAGCATCACCACACTACCACAGACATACATCTAGGTGGATGACATCATCCGCAAAGGCAAAGATGCAGATAGGGAATGTATGGGGAGTGAGCCGTCTAAAAGCATTACTCTGTCCCCAGGCAGCTGGAAACACACACACACAGACACACACTTGGCAGGGCTGGGAGTTGAACATACACCTAACTACCTTATCACACTGCAGCATTACACAGTTACAGAACGCGCTATTGAGATTACTGGAACATAGCACTCCCAGAGGCATATTTCTACGTGGATGACATCATCCGCAAAGGCAAAGACGCCGATAGGGAATGTATGTGGAGTGAGACATCTAAAAGCATTACTCTGTCCCTAGGCAGCCAGAAACACACACACTCACACACTTGGCAGGGCTGGGAGTCAAACATACATCTAACTACCTTATCACACTACAGCATTACACAGTTACAGAACGCGCAATCAAGATTACTGGTACACAGCACTCCCAGAGGCATACTTCTAGTTGGATGACATCATCCACAAAGGCAAAGACGCTGATAGGGAATGCATGTGGAGTGAGCCAACTAAAAGCATTACTCTGTCCCCAGGCAGCTGGAAACACACACACAGGCACACACTTGGCAGGGTTGGGAGTCGAACATACACCTAACTACCTTGTCACACTACAGCAATACGCAGTTACAGAATGTGCTACTGAGATTACTGGAACACAGCACTCCCAGAGGCATACTTCTAAGTGGATGACATCATCCGCAAAGGCAAAGACGCCAATAGGGAATGTATAGAGAGTGAGCAGTCTAAAAGCATATTACTGTCCCAAGGTAGACGTAGACAAACACACGGCAGTGGTGTGAGCAGGACAACTGCCTATCTACGGAGCACTATTACAACACTACATAGATACAAGACGCGCCACAGACAGTACACCCTTCAAGACAGTCAACCAGTGTGTTCAATGTAGGCATCCATCCTGACGTGGGGTATGGACATCTGTTGCCTGGATGACCACCATTGCTATACAGGATGTCAATGGCCATGCCCATACACAGAGGCACATCACCGACACAAGGTGTCACTGGGCATGCTCACACACTTAGTATCACACGTCCGTTTGGAATGTACTGTGTGTCCATCTACACAATGGCTTACTGGGCATACACCTAACTACCTTATCACACTGCAGCATTACACAGTTACAGAACGCGCTATTGAGATTACTGGAACATAGCACTCCCAGAGGCATATTTCTACGTGGATGACATCATCCGCAAAGGCAAAGACGCCGATAGGGAATGTATGTGGAGTGAGACATCTAAAAGCATTACTCTGTCCCTAGGCAGCCAGAAACACACACACACACACACACTCACACACTTGGCAGGGCTGGGAGTCAAACATACACCTAACTACCTTATCACACTACAGCATTACACAGTTACAGAACGCGCAATCAAGATTACTGGTACACAGCACTCCCAGAGGCATACTTCTAGTTGGATGACATCATCCACAAAGGCAAAGACGCTGATAGGGAATGTATGTGGAGTGAGCCAACTAAAAGCATTACTCTGTCCCCAGGCAGCTGGAAACACACACACAGGCACACACTTGGCAGGGTTGGGAGTCGAACATACACCTAACTACCTTGTCACACTACAGCATTACGCAGTTACAGAATGCGCTACTGAGATTACTGGAACACAGCACTCCCAGAGGCATACTTCTAAGTGGATGACATCATCCGCAAAGGCAAAGACGCCAATAGGGAATGTATAGAGAGTGAGCAGTCTAAAAGCATATTACTGTCCCAAGGTAGACGTAGACAAACACACGGCAGTGGTGTGAGCAGGACAACTGCCTATCTACGGAGCACTATTACAACACTACATAGATACAAGACGCGCCACAGACAGTACACCCTTCAAGACAGTCAACCAGTGTGTTCAATGTAGGCATCCATCCTGACGTGGGGTATGGACATCTGTTGCCTGGATGACCACCATTGCTATACAGGATGTCAATGGCCATGCCCATACACAGAGGCACATCACCGACACAAGGTGTCACTGGGCATGCTCACACACTTAGTATCACACGTCCGTTTGGAATGTACTGTGTGTCCATCTACACAATGGCTTACTGGGCATGCTCACACACTTAGTAGAAGCGAAGGGCTATCTTGCATGCACACAGATTCTAAACATGGAAGGGCACAGTTTGGAATGTACTGTGTGTCCATCTACACAATGGCGTACTGGGCATGCTCATGCACTTAGCAGTTGCAAAGGGCTGTCTTGCATGCACATAGATTCTAAACATGGAAGGGCACAGTTTGGAATGTACTGTGTGTCCATCTACACAATGGCGTACTGGGCATGCTCACACAGTTAGCAGTAGCAAAGGGCTGTCTTGCATGCACACAGATTCTAAACCCGGAAGGGCACAGTATGGTGTTACTGTCCCCACGTACATGAAGGCCACTCACATGTACTGACCAGTACACACTCAAGAGCCATCACAGATGTCTCAGGTGCAGATCACAGAGGTAAACGCCGCATTCTACTATGTAGCCCTCAGACATCACCATGTCCTTGAACCAGCAACACACATCCATACATTACCACAACACCGTGTGACTCATGACCAGTGGACTGTACATAGGTCTACAGCAACTGTGCAGACTACACATGTACTGACAGGGTTCCATCATGTGTTATGCAATGCAATGATACCACTGTACATAAGCAGGTCAGCTCTACACATAACAGGGGCCCTGGGTCTTACACAGCTGTGACAGATGACTGTCGCTGTACACCAAAGAACACACATGTTTGGATATGACATACATGTAATCGCAGTGGATATGTGCATGGACCACACACACACACAAGCACACACACACACACACACACACACACACACACACACACACACAAACACACACAAAACACATATGTACATAGCATAGTTTTTGCTGTCCTCTGTGCAGACAAGTGGCTACAGCAATCACACGCATGTACATGGAAGGTAGGTCCATGGCTGTTGAATACTAACAGTACATGAGGTAGCCATGTTGACCAAGGAAACATTCCCTCTGTACTAGTTACCCATGACACCCATCATATCATGCAACAGTCCATGTGTTATGTATGTCATCACATATGTCCACCAATTGCAATGCATACAAACATGGCTACATGACAGGCATGTAGGACCAACACACATGTACATGTAGTGGTGTGCATGCAGCTACCATGCATGTGCAGTAGCTGATGTATGTAATTCATCTGTGCCTAACTACAACATGCAGTTGCAATGCAGCCCCATCATTAACACCCTTATATGGTGAAATACTGACAGTACGGTAGGATGTACATCAGGTATGGATGGATGTGTGTACATAAAGTGGTGATACACCTTTGCAGATGGATGTTTGCCGGGGACGGCTCACAGGTGTTTCACAAGCCATCCTACCATTACATGTGCAAACAGTATGCTATGTTACTGTTACTTGACGATGAAGACATAAAACCTACACAGCGGTCGGGTGTTACTGACTGTAAGTCAAGTAGCACCTGTAACACATACATCCTCCCATGTGCATATAGCAGCACAATTGCCGAAGGTAGAGTTGGTACACATAATGCGGCCAATACTGCTGCATGTCTGTCAGATGTATCATCATATAGCAGGTGTATCATTCACAGTACTGCCATGTGTGTTTGTTTGTGTGACCATATATGCCACATATGGTGGGGAATACATCCCAATTGTTACACACCCCTGTACACTGTTGTAGAGATCTGTACATACTGCAGTGTGGAAAGCGTGACGTAGGCAGGGGTGGTGTGTGTATCACACACATGTCAGCTATCCATATGTGAATGACATTTGTGGACTCCACAGTGTGTGTGTGTGTGTGTATGTATGTATGGCTGTCTGGTGCATGGAGTGAGGGTGTATGCTACCATACCGAACAGACAGGATCCCTAACCCCTCATGGTGATGCAGTCTACTACCCTGTTGATGCCATCGGTCTCAGCCTTACTGGCTACCTGTACATGTTCATTCTCTGTGTCGCGTCATGTGGGTGCACAGTACTGTGAGGGTGATTACCACATAGGCAGGGGTCCTCACCTCAACACTATCGAGTGTGCGTTATAGTGTTGTTGACGCAATGAGTGTGGGCATGTTACTGTATGCTTCTGTATATGTCTGTGTGTGTTCTCATCCTGTAATGTGACAGGGTATTACTGCTACACAGTGAGGCCTCATACTATCAAGTGGCCTCTAATGTTATCATCGGCCAGACCGCTTTGTAAAACCCCCGCACCATGTCAACACACATGTGATGTGACCTGGTACGGATGTCACGTCTCTAGCCACTGTAGCCTATTAAACAGCCCACATGCTTCTGGATCAGTAGATGTGTGGATATCTGTGGTATGGTAGCCTTTCTAACAGTCAGGTTGAGGCTACGTATAGCATGCTGGTATTGCCATGCATGCCTGTGAGTACTCCACATTTACACATGGGAAACTGCAAACACTGCTACTTGTTGGCACATGCAAGTAGACCATAAGGAGGGAACCAGGGCATCATTACCAACATGATGTTACTGTTGTTACCAAGACACATACTGTGAACATATAACAATGCATTATAAACCTGTACTACATGGTATGTCTGGTGCATGTCAACAGTACACAACTAATGTAATATACACTTCTCTCACTATTCTGTTCACCCTGTGCATCAGACCATTTGAGCATGTCCCTGCACCGATGGTGTGGATGAGAGGGATGCGGCACAGGCATCATCATATGCACAGGGTGATAATGTTTGCCAGGGGCATAGGCTGCACCATTGGATGATATCATGTGTGTGGGTAAGGGCCGGTGATCTGACTGGACATGTGTAGTCATTACGCATGTGGGTGTTGCGGTGCCCTACAGATGTTTTTGCTGTGTGCGTGTATGATTGCACACAGTTCTGCCTTTTGCCAGGCCTACACAGGGGTATTACTGATAGCTCCAGATTGTACAGACCAGGATGTACAGCTCACTGTGTTCGGCCACGGCCACATGACCTGTGCCTGCCAGGGATTGCAGGGGCACTACCAGGTGGAGGTACAGATTGGCTACTGTCCGATGACACATGTCCACTGGAACTGTGTCCCTGCTGGGAACATCCAGAGCCACGTCCATGTGGCCTGCTGTGTCCTGGTGTGGAAAGTGCTGCACCAGCTGCACTGCTACTGCTACCGGCACTATGGGAGCGGGCATGTGAGGTGGCTCGTTCATGTTGACCTGCACTAGGTGGTGTAGCTGGCCTACATCCACATGGCCTACGCCTCACTCCTACCAGATGTTCCAGCACAGACAGCTCACACTCGCAGATTGCCATGCCATGGTCAAGGATTCCAACCATGTCACCCAATCGCCTGTCCAGAACATCAGCAATCTGCTGTTGAGCATTTGCCAATGCCTGGATGTTGTCATTTAGAGTACGGATAGCAGTCCTCTGAAGCCTCTGCCCTTCTCTGTTCTGCTGTTCAGCACGTGCCTGTGCCGCCATTACAGTCTGGAACATGCATCTGGTGACACCAGCTGCTGCACTCTGTCCTGCAGGTGCATGTCTGCCAGAGGTCCTCCTACAAGCAGCACTGGCCACATGCCTGTGCGTCACATCTGCAGTCATTACACTGACACCATGGTGTGGAGACACACCTTCTGTAGCCACCACACATTCCTGTTCCAAGCTAACACACGCTGACTGTCCTTCCTCTATGGCCACTGGTGATGGGGTATGTGTTGGCATGAGAACTGTGTGTGGAGAAGAGGGGGACATAACTGGGATGTTAACCATTGGCACAGATTCAGCCCCTGACAATCCTGCCTGTACCTCATGCATATGTTCATCACTGCTAGTATCTGTGGGCACACTAACATCAGAAGGACCACAGGAGGGTAACGCACCTACATCACCTGTGAATGCAAAGAAACACTCTACATTACAATAGACACACACACACAGACACACACACACAGGCACACACACAGACACACCATGCATGTGATTTGACAGACGGCATGCAGCATGCATGTGATACAGCAGACGGCATGCAGCTCAGACATTAATAGTGGTAGTTAGCATACCTCCCTGGGTTGCACACAACAGCAAGCAGGTGTCATATCAGTAGCCATGGAGTTCACACAATCATGGTAGTAAGCATGCATCCCTGTGATACACCATGTGGACCAGCACAGGTTAACAGTACACATGGCTGAAGTGACCTTGACATGTAATCTGCTCAAGTGTGCATTGACATGCATACATGTCTGACACAATGGTGTCCTGGCACATGTACAGCGTTGTAATGGGTATCACATTGCAGTGTTGTCTGTATGCTCTACAGATAGAATGCACGTTTAGCAAATGTGCATGAGCATGGAAGGGTAGTGTGAGGCGTCTACATTGCTATACAGTGTGAAGTACAGACACTGTGCCATTGCACGGCATCATGAGGCATCTATATTGCTATACAGTGTGCAATATGCACACATTGCATAGCCATAACTGCGTGCATACACATGACATAACTGTGGATTGTGACCCACGTTGCTGAGGTATACACCCACCAAACCATGCTGTGTCATGTGACAGGTCACTGGAAGACCTATAGATTACACCCCTGCACAACTACTACAGAGTCTTAGCTGTCTGGCAACCATGTCCACACATGGCAGACTTGTCAATACACCATGTCCCACATGACATTGATGTACCACACACACGAGGTGCACGGCTGACGGTGATGTCCTACAGCAGCAAGGGAAATGTACAATATCTGTGGCCTGATGTGGTGTCAATATCTGTGGAAGCTGTACAGGTGACTACTGTCATGTTATGACACAGTCGTGATGTTCAACACATCTTATATGGTCGACTTACGTGACACCTCCACTAGCTGTGCACAGGCTTTTAGGATGTCCAGTGTACCACATCAACTGTATAATCAGTCAACTAAGGCCATAGTTGGACCATGTGTGGACAATGTACAACAGGGTGTATACACATCACATCTACTGTGTGGCTACATGTCTCTGGCCATCCTCCATGGCTGTGTGTGAACATGTGTTGGCCAAATGTTTGTGATGGCCGTCTATCTCACATGTCTGTGTAGTCCCATATGACATACACCCATAGATGTCAGATATGTCACCGTCCACAGGGCTATGCAGACAATGGGTTGTATGTTTGGTATGTGGGGCATGTATTATGGGATAGTGTGACAATATTGCAGCCAGAACACTACATGTCTGGGACATGTCAGATGGCACATCACAATGTGTGCACCCATTGCAGAGGCATATAACACAATGGTGACTCCTGTGGGCTGCCCATATCCCAGCTCACTGTGTGGTACTGTTTGCATACCACACATGTGTTGTTCCAATGTACAATACATATGCCTACATTGAACAACACCTCCACTGTTGTATGCACAGCTGTCCACACATGTAGCAATGACAGATACTGTGGTTTCATGTCGGTGTTTCATTTCTTTTGTATATATTGCACATGGGTAGCCAGTGTGAATAATGGGTGATGCAACCTGTATATCGTGACTGGACCATACATCATGTATACATGTGTTAACTGGCCACATGGTGAATAGATATATGCATTAACATGCCTGATACTGATGACAGTCTCACCTGCAGTGGACTGATGTCTGTGCGGCATGCCAGAGGTACCTGTATAGGGGTGACACAGCAGTTTGAACATTATCCATGACTGTATGACAGCCACAGAGTGCACTGTGCATGTTAACACATTCACCTGTACAATAGCATATAGTATGCACATGTGTGCATACACAGGGTAGCATACTGTAGTATGCAGCATGTGTGTAAACATACCTTGCATATGATGTTACATTACATATTATACAGTGACACTTGCAACTAAATGGGATATAATAGTCATATGTGCAGTAGTGACTTACCAGGCAACTCCAGACTCATTGGTTGGGAGACACCCACCACCAAGATGGCAGCTAGTGTTTGTGTATGCTGTTCTGAGGGTGTCCAAAGGCTGGCCAGTAGATCCTCGGCGTGTGTGAGTGGGGGCTGGGTTGGTGGCCCACCACATGTTCCACCTTGTTCCTTGGCAATTGCAGTGGCACTCTGTTTCGCATGTCGTATCAAGTCGGTGCAGTGTCTGCGCACCTGCTGGTAGGTGCAGTTATGGCCACCCACATCACTAACCCTCCTGCAAAGGTCCTGTCATAGGTCGTCATGCTGCTGGGCATGTTGTGGCACACGGCTGAACAACACCTCGTAGTTCTCATGGAGGTACGGGATGAGGACATCATCCTCCTGGTGGCTGTACGCTGGCAGGCGTGAACGAGTTATTATCTGGAAGATATAATGATGGTGACAGGTCACAGTATCACAGAGATGTACAGAGATATATCTGCACATACATTTGTATTAAATCTAGTACATCTGCACAGTTATCTTTGCAAATCATCATGACACTGACATGACTGACATGTTTGTGTCACACATGTAACACCCGTTATGCATTGGATATCATCACCATATATGTGTGTGTCACCTCATTACATTGTTCATACTCCATGTGAATGCTGTCTTGATTTGGGCTTGTCTGTTCATCTGTACTGGTGTTCTTACCTATCAGCACATGTCTGGATGTGTCCACAGTGATGCTGTTGACCTTGATGCTGTGTATATGTCACATATCAACACATACACTGCCTTAATGGACATGAGCAGTGACAATGCACACATACGCACGGAACCTTTACATGCATGTGTTTTGCCATATACATCTACACGGCACTGTAGAGCAGTTCAACATCCTGCCACGGATCGCCTGTGTTGCACATGTGATAGGCATGGGACAATGGCTAGCCGGACGTCATTCACAGGGATGGTTATCAACTATAGCATGTACGGGCAAGGTTTCCTAGCTGTATCTGACAGCCATTTTGCCACCGCAAGGTGCATCAGTGCCACATTACTGATCCAAACAGTTAATAATACATCTACCATGCGGTCATCACACCATGTATGACAGAGATGACATGTGCAGCTTTGATGGACAGGGTTGCATGGTATGGTGGGAGTATGTGTCATGTATGGCACAGGGATCTGTCCAGCATGTGGAGATCCTTGTAGTAGGACGGTGGCTGTCCATGACGTATGTCTTTCAGATCAGGATATGCACGTTTAGCATGTTCAACATCACAGTGTAGCACATGTCTTTATGCAAGGTAGCCAGCATGCTGCATAGTGGAGGTGAGGATTTTGAAGGTTGGTATCGCCTATCCACGCATGGCCAATACCCCTTAAAGGTGATATGTGATCTGATATTGGTCACCCGAGTGCTGAGTATGCCTGTCCAATGATCTCCATGCTCATGGATGGCACCCTGTCATGACATGGGTGCCTCGTATGACTACCTAATAGGCCTGGAGACGTCACCAACTCAGGGAGGTGAACTGCACAGTACTATCCCTTACACAGTGTCCATAATGTTGACCACTGCCTAGGTGGTAGTTAATGGGTACAGGGTTATTCACCTAGCAGTGACAATGCTATTATCAGCTGTCAGATTGTGCACATATGTCACACACCTCACCCACAAAGCCCATTCTGTATGTTGTCCACAACACTGAGACAGCTATTGCTCCTAGGTCATGGCCATTCACATCCTTACATACACAGATGCCTCCCATTTGTCTGTGTGATATGGGCTACAATGAGGGGGGAGTACAAAACATTAACCCTGTTTTACTGTAGCTGCCACTGGTGTGATATGCACATGTCACTCTGACACCTTTTGTAGTTTTGATTCTGTCAACAGGCCACTGGTAGAACACTCCTGTGACATACAAAGGTACATCTAGTATACTCAGTGTAGCTGGAACACAGTATGGGTGATGATGCCCTATGACCTGTCACAGGTATGCTATGCAGTGTGAAATCATCCGTACTGTCATCTACTTCTGTACTGTTGACATCTACATTGATAAAAGTTCATAGACTTGCAGACCATACTCAGCAGGGTAATAGTGCAGTGCCTCCAATTATGACTGTCGTCTCCACTTGTGGGTTGCAGTGGGTTGATATTATCCAACACCCTATCTGTATTGCATATTCATGCTCAGCACTTGTTCAGAACTTGTGAGCACTTCATGAGCTACTAATTACTATAGCACCCATTCCATCTCATTTCTTACAAGTACACTGTCTGTCCTTACATTTCCAGCTTGCTTACAGTACAACAGCTGTTGTACACACGTAACTCACATATCTTGTGAGACATTGTTGAATATACAGGCATGTCCAACTGTCACGTACCAGTGCTATTGCCTGTCTATAGTATGAATATGGTGAACATGTGGCAATAGAGCAATTGTCTCATGTACACAGTCAATGCTCACTTCCCAACATATGACACTACAGCCTGTGGGAGATGCACATATGTAGCCATGCTGGGGGTAATGCTCTCACCAACCCAGACTGTACCTGACATTCATGTGGGGACGTGTAACATTTGCAACACACCCCACTCATCACATAGTCTCACAAGATCTCCACCACCACAGGCCACACATAGTATGAGTACGACATTTGCAGAACCACTCCGTACTCTGTGTAGGCACCAGAAGCAGCTCGCATCACCAAACACAACAGCAATTACTTATAGCCCACAGACTCATGTGTGCCCATCAAATACAGCCAATAGGGTGTTATAACATACCCAACATACCAGTCATAGGTGACACTGTAGGCGGTCACACTGATGTCCCACTCAGCAGGCTACACAAGGCGATAGTTGCTTACATCTAGCTGTCGGGTAACTGGTTCTGCAACATAACCTATGCACCCATGCCACACCTCACCAGGTACAATTTGACTGTCATTCTCCATGTTAGTGTAACTGCCCTGAGATGTAACTTCCCAGACTACATGTGCAGGGACATGCAATAGCTCTCCAGTCTTGTAGCCCAGAAGGTATCGGCCAAGCCCTGTGGAGCATTCTGCATTCATCCAGACTAGATACCACTGAAAAACAACTGACTGTTTCACTTCAACAGTTGCCTATGCTTCTGCTGTCATTCCACAGGCATCCAGTATCTGTCCACTTTGAATGACATGGTCAACAAAACACGATGCTTTGGCACAGATGACCTGCACCTGTCAGCCCTTGGAGTACAGATAACATGTAAGGCTCTTGCTGCTCCTATACTGCCTGTCTTGCACAGTTTCCAATAACATTCACCACCAGAACGGGAACAGTCAAGCAAAACATGGGGTCATGTGACTCAATGCTTGACATCATCTCTGACGCATGCAGGCACGGCACTTCAATATCTCTGCAGTGACTGTGACCTGCCTCTAGGCTCCGCAGAGCACACCTGCACTGGCAGGTTATACGCATACCACACCTTTCAGTCATGTATCCTGGACCGGAACACCCACGGCTGAGGTGTGTCCATATTTCACTATGTTGAACACACCTCCTGGCTGGTTACTTAACACAATGTATTAGAGGTGATCCACGTGCAACTAACTTTGGCCAGAACTGCTATACACATTGTAACATGCTACAGATTCAACAACATACTCTATGGTTACCGGCCCTCATTTCTTGGTGTACTGGACAGTAGGGTTCAAACAGGTACTACTGATGTGCGACTGACACTACCCCACACTTAACTGGGATAGCTACTCATGTACCGACACATTAGACCAGCGCTGTCCAGGATTCATAACCTCCACTCGTCTGGATCAACCCATACACACCACCACCAAGACCAACAATATCCTAGACATCGACATTATCAACATGTCACTGGTGTTCCACACCTGTGGTTATCCCCTCATTGGTAGTTTCCGAATGTATGCTAATCACCCTTGTTATCCACATCCCGGCACCACACCCTTCACAGCATACACTGTACAAGATTAATACAATGCCTACTACAGACGTCTTATGACAGCAGTAGTAAACGTCATGACACCTGTGCAGATGGACAATGCACATACAAACGCTGAAACATACTCCAGTGCACTTTATTAGCACTTACACAACTGCATGGATCATGCTATTCCAAACAGAGCCATGACGGTACCCACCAGATAACGGACGCCACTCTGGGGGTCCAGTTCCATGGACATAATGTACAACAAAAGGTGGAGGCTGTTGCAAAGTGGAGTACAATCCCATGGGTGGGGTAGCTCACTGGTCAGCCTCAGTAGGGCTCTGGGATCCCTTATCACATCCTCCAAACCTAGCTATGTAAACATTACTGTGACACATTCCAGGGTGTACCACAAAGCATTATGGAGGTATATCAGTAATCAATGGCAATACCCACATCTGCTCTGACATACGACGGTTACTCAGGAACATTACAGAACCGAGTGATGTTGGCAACATCCTGGAGGATGGGTTCAATGCTAACTTTACACCCTCTCACTCACTACAGGGCCATAATCCATGCAGGAACATTGCGGGGTCCCTCCGGTCACAACTACACAGTTCCAACCTGCACTCTTTAAGGCCTGGAACACAGACTCCATGTGACCATCCAACATCCCAGGCTGTGATTTACACAAACCTCAGAATGACATGTCTACCCACTTGGCCACCAGATTCACTAATAACCTTGTATCAGACATTGTGGCTCCTGAATGGTGCACAGCAACAGTTATCACACTCCATACAGGTGGTGCCACAATGAACCAGAGGGACTATTGCCTTATATGCCTGACTGGACTGTTCTGCAAGGCTATGGGGCACATCATCATGGAAGTCATTCACAGAGACATTGGTGGGCTCCAGATCATTGATGCCACCCAGGTTGGACTTGTTAGGGCCAGACCATGGCTCCTACACCTAGTGGACTCCTTTGATACAGTTACCAGGGTAGTTGATGATGGTAAGGGGGTCCACACAGCCTACATTGTCCTCTCATTGGCTTTCACCACCGTTCTCCATTCTGGCATTGACAACATACACATCCACCTGCACATCGACCCCTACATCTCAGGATGTTATGTAAAGTGGGTCACAGACAGGACCCACACAATGAGGATAGCATACCGTAGTACCTGCTGTATTTCAGTTACACTTGGCATACCACAGTCCTCAGTCATAGGGCCCCTCATGTTCGGTATATGCTTCCCTGAGGTACAGGCTAGCACAGGGGGACTTTCCCTGACTAGGTTTCCAGGCAACTGCATACAAGGCGCCATGATTGATCCACAAGCTGATACAGACTCCCTCCATAAGGGTGTCACTGTGATGGATACCTGATGTCGATAACATGGCCTCAAGCTGCATGACACATGGTGTATGAACATCCCCATTGGATTACACCAATCACCCACTGACTATCACATAGGTGGTAGTCCCCTACATACATGTGACATACGGGATCTTAGTACACACGTATGTAGCACCCACTCCTTTGATAACCATATTGCCAATGTGGCGTGGATATCCTTCTACGTGGCCACCCTTATCTGTACTGGGTTTGTAGCTGGAACAAAGGCACCCATTGTACCTCTAAACTCCTGACGTATACACACATTCAAGGGTACAACACCCCATTTAGGGTGTACCTTACAGAACAGCAACGGCTTTACATACCACAACATTAACACACCATGAGGATTATTGAGCTCCGAAGGTTGACGTATGCAGCAGTACTACGGTCACCACAACTGTACACATTTGCATACTGCATACTCAGGGGTGACCTCTGCTGAACATACAGGGCCCATGTCCACAACAATATTCATGGATATACTGCACATAAGCGACATAAGCAATAGCCACTGAGAGCAACATGCTCATGGATATGTGCACAAATGCAATGATGAGTGGGATGTTCTTGAGGGTTACATTCCCAAACCAGTCACTCACCATGCTTTGGAACATGATTCCTATGTACATCACGCAGGGACACTCAGTAGCACTGTTTATGAGATACCTCACTTGGTGGATGGGAGACACACATGTACGCCACGGATCACTGCAGTGGCTGTACTGTGCAGAGGTGCAGGTAACACATGGCTCTGCTGTTCACATACAGGACACTACCCTAGAGAGGTGCCGCCGGTGTAAACACTGTAGTTGGGCTTACACATAGACTTGCCAGACAGCATAGTACCTCACTATGAACCTGTGAAGCTATTACATGTCCTTTGTGCATGGTTAATTGAGTAGCTCTTCCATTTCGATTAGCTATCATGCTTTAAAGTGTCCCATGACTACAAGCCATATGTATCCTGTTATTGTGTATTGCACATACCAATAGAGAATACCTTTTGTTTGCATGATATAACTGTTATGCTGTGTAGAATATCTGACATATCTACCTACAATACTGTACATTACACATATTTTACATATTATCCCATAATGCAAAGCATACTTGCACAGCAGGACCACCTTAGGTATGTTATTGTCGTTATATGCCCATACACATGCCTACTGTGACAGTATATCAACATATACTATCCCCTGCTATGGCACGTACTTGTTGGACATACCCTACCACTGACAGTGGGTGGTGTGAAATTGTTCTGTTTAAAGCCCTCATGTAGCATCCCTTGTGGTGTCTGTGATGTTTACCTTGTGGCCCACAGCAGGACACACAATTTCTAGAAGCATTACTATGCTCAGCAAGACATCACTACATAATACCTTTTCCCACTTTATGCATTGCGGACACTTTTAATTAATACAAAACAGGCTATACATACATTAACATACTGAGTGTTCTGCATACCTTGTTAGCGTTCCGAACTTTCGTAAATATCTCTCTTACACCTTTACTGTTTAAATGGTTCTATGGTATGAGCATATGGTTTGAATGTCTGGCAAGTCATCCTTATATACGTCGATACCTGTAACATGTGGTTTCCTGCCACCAATTGGTGTTCCTGAGTAAATGATTACATGCACATCAGCTGTGCAGCTACTCCATTCGCCAATTACATGGCAACAGTGGGGTATAACTGAATTCTCCACTTGGGCGTTGCCCTTTTGCCCTACCTTCGGGGAGATGGCTTGTATGTGTTTTGTTGTGTGGAATTGCAACTGCTATTTGTAGAGACATGGATATTTTGGATTCATGTCCCCTGTGGATTGTGTGTGATGGCTAGACTATGTGGTTCTACATGTGAGTGTACCTTGTCATCTCAACCATCTGATAAGGGACTATTGCAAACAAAACCTGTAACATCGCCATCTGTTCCATTATACAACAGCTACGATTTCACATGGCGCCTTTACAAATGTGTCTCTCACAAGGTATGTTAATGCTTCTGCAGATGTAATTGAGTGAGTGGATGTTTGTGATGTTATTACAGTCTGTATTGCTATTATTTCGTGTGTGAGAGATGTAGGTGGGTGTACATAGCATATACAGGTTTGTGGGGACTGCATTTCTACTTATTACATATATGTGTGTGTGGGCTCCTTCCCTAATTGAAGACCTATCAGTTAGTAGACTGAAACTATGGTTGTTACGGGCTTATACATTGGGCCGTTGTTAATTAGTTTCTATATAGTATGCAGGTGAGGTTGATACTTCCATACCTCTGGAAATACAGTGATATGTAAAGGAATGATACTAAATGACAGCTGTCCCATGTATTTCTGTCACAGATATTTGCACTCATTGCAGTTGTGTTGGTGACTGAACCTCTTTGGCATGGGTTCCCACCTTTTCAAATGGCCATAGTGGGACATTTGCAGGACACACATCGGTGTTTACAGGCCGACACATACCCATGGTCAATACACAGGATAGCACATACTTTTATCCTGAATACATACTTATTCTTGTAGCACTTTAGCTACTTATCATGTTTCATGTAACATTTACGTTTTTTTAGATACAGGCATAAATATTTAATGCAACTATTACATAATATATGGGACATAATTATGTCCTACAATCTCGGACATTTGCCCTTTTTAATATTTTTTTGTCAGGACACAACTGCCCAGGGAGGGGCTGTCCCTCTTAAAGTGGGACAGGTGGTAACCATATGCCTACGGCCAGCTATAACCACACCTACCATAATGATCTACTTCCAAGTTAGCACTAACAGACACACGATGCAAACACACACATGCACATTACAGTCCCATGGAAACGCACATGGCACCCTCAACACACACATACTCAGACTACAGCAATCACAAACACAGTTGAACACAATACCTGTGTGGACCGCAACACCGGCAGCGATAACTAAATGTCCCTTAATATCGTGATAATATTACACGCTGTTCTAGTGTTCTGGTACTGTGTTCTTACAGTCTTTCAGCCTCGTGATTACACGTGCCGGTATGTGACACATTCCATAGTTGGCAGTATCCTATTTATTTGTACCTCCATGGTTGTGTACATGTCGTTGACCTATCTACATATTTGCAGATATAGGTGAATCCGTATATACCAACATATATCTCTCTATCACCCTTTCTATCTCTATTATGTATATGTATATATATATATATATATATATATATATATATATATATATATATATATATATATATATGACAGAGCGAGTGACAGGAAGAATACACCTTTCATTGTGTACATGTCGGTGTATACTGTTACCTGGACTCCGCACGTTTTTGTTTGAGCCTGTCACATTACACACCTGCCGTTGGTACATCTTGGGTAGCTTAGTGTTAGGTAATTGTGTGCATGATTGTGTGTTCTACTCCTGGCAGTGGTCATTTTACCCTTCAGAGCAGGCACTATTAGTACAGGGGTGAATAATGCTGGTTTCACCTGTTCTGGACATCATTGACCATGATCTGCGGGATATTCAGAGAAGCTTAGCCCTGTTTCACACATATCCGTATAGCCATATTTAAACGACGCTTACCAGCACTGGGCAACGCATATTCCCACTAACATGTGCTAAACATGATCTGATGACCTGCATCCAACATGCATTATTCGTGCCTTCGGGATTACGTTACATCCCTTGCTGAACGTGGGACCGGGAACATGCACGACAGTCACTGCATTTATCACTTGGGCATCTGGGATTTGTACACATGTTATGGCATTTTCTATGTGGACTGTACTATGGTTGTTACTCCATACTGCGATCAAATGGGTAACTCAGTTAGTTTACATATGGATGAGACCTATTAATGGTATGTCCAAGTGATGTTTAATGGATGTGCTCCAGCATTGGGTATGTATGTCACAGTGAGCCACACACTATAATGTGCTACACCTTTACACAACCGTAGGTGGAGCATGCAGGGGTGACAGATACCTGTCATGGGTACACCCCATGCTTTGCCACTACATCCATGATTACATTATATGGAGCCCCTCATTAACGCACCAGGGAATCCATGCAGAGTGTGTGGGGAACAGTGATTACACACATGGATCCCGCAATTGGCTCTGCTCCACTGAGCGACAGTTGGTTACTCGATGTGGTGGCGACAGCAGACACTGTTTACCTCGATTGATGAATGGCCTCTGACAATCGGGCGTGTACCTACCGATGTACCTAGGAACCTATACACACAGTACCAACATATGCTGATAGGTGCGTGTACTGTTCAGGTGTTGACATTCCTTGTTCCAATAGCTGTTGTGTGTACAATGGTTGAGGGCTGCCTATGTAGTATTCACACAGTAGGCCACCTATACATTACAATTTACAGGTGGTTGTGTGTGTGTGCCATCCATTTTACTGTATGTGCAGGTGGAGAGGTGTGTCAGTCCATAGGGGCCTACACTGTCAGAGTATGTGCTATACGTTCCCTCTTTGCCAAGTCATAGGCATATTGGGCACGCCTCTGTCTGCCTACTGGGGCTGGCACAGGGTGTTCATGGTCTGAATCCCTCTGTGCCTGTGATGGCCTTGGCAATTGCGGTGGGCTGTGAGGGCCTTCACCATTTTGTCCCTGCTGCAGCTGTTTCAGCTGGATCATATTATGTAGCATGGCACATACTATGAGGATGTGGGCACACGTGCCTGGAGAGTACTGCAAGGCTCCACCAGATATGTCCAAGCAACGGAACCGTGATTTCAGCATCCTGAACACACGCTCTATGATGATTCTGGTTTGTGCGTATGCCTCATTATGGCGTTCTTGCATTGGTGTGTGTGCATTTCTGATGGGAGTCATCATCCACAGCTCCAGTGTATAGCCAGCATCCCCCACAAGGTGGCCAT
Source organism: Protopterus annectens (assembly GCF_019279795.1). Lineage (NCBI taxonomy): Eukaryota > Metazoa > Chordata > Ceratodontiformes > Protopteridae > Protopterus > Protopterus annectens. The sequence goes on from NC_056741.1 coordinate 1,609,376,119, forward strand.
GTAGGATGTCCCCCTTGACAAATACCTGATACAGCCGTGAGGCATGCCAGATGTGGGAGTCATGGTAGCTTCCAGGGCTGCCAGCACACACATCCATGATAATGCCCTGGGCATTGCACATGACCTGGCAGTTGATGGAGTGGTATCCCTTACGGTTTATGTAGCGCCTACCATGCTCACCAGGTGGTGACTTGATATGTATGTGCGTGCAGTCTATCGCACCCAGTACCTCCGGGTAGTGTGCCACATGGTGGAAGAGACGCATAATGCTGGCCAACTCCTGCTGAGTTTGGGGGAAGTATATATGCTCATTGGCATGTGGTAACATGGCATCCAGGAACTGGTGTAGTACCCTGGATGCTGATGCCTGTGAGATCCCCATTATATCTCCAGTTGGCCTTTGAAAGGTACCTGTGGCTAGTATTCACAAGCTTACACATACCTTCGTGTCCACTGAGATGGGTTCCCCTCTGTTGTTTCTGGATCTCAGGCGTGGCCAGCACAGCTCAACTATTTGCTGTAAGATGTCCCTGTCCACCCTGTAACACTCTACTATCTCCAGATCATGTAGCCCCTGGTAGGTTACCCTTGGTCTGAACACTCTTCTACTCCTCTGGGGCCTGCGGTGGTTGTCAGCATCATCCTCCACAACACCGTCAGTCTCTAACACATGCTGCTGAATCACAGCTATGGCAGCTCCCAAAATGTTCATTGTAAAAGTTCCCTGTATGTTTACACCTATGGTGCAGTGTTTGGGAATACACAGGTGTGTGTGGGGTGCTTTTACGCTTTATACTATTGTGCTGTGAACACCGATGATGTCATAGGGTGTGTATGTATGATCGTAGCTACAGGGTATCTTATGTGTTTTACGACAGGAACTACTATTGTGGTGCCTTTGGTGCTGAATTACATTTGGCTGCTGTGGATTACCTCTTGCCCTTCCCTTTACATTTCTTCACGTTTCACCTCCCATTTTCTGGCATGCATCTAGCATCCTGCTTTCATTTGTACTTTCCTACACCTGGCTTATCTTGCGTAATGTGTTCTATGGCCGGTCTACTGCAGGTTTGCTTTACTCTGCTATGACAGTTCTCTTTTCTTTGCAATCCGACACCTCCGCTATCCTGTTTTGCAGGTTTCTGCGAGCAGACTTGTCAGCTGCCGTCGACTGCCCGCTGTGAGTTAATAGGTGTTAATTGCTCAGTTGTACTCCAGGCATTTCCTTATTTTCTTCCCCTGACCTTCCTGTTTGAGCTATGGTGCGTGGCGCGTGCGTCCGCTTACCGGGTTTTGGGCACGTTTTCCTCCCCGTACACATGCGCTTTCAGGCACCATATGTGCTCTCAGCTAAACAATGCTATACCTACCTCTCCACCCCTGTCCTGCGGCTTTGCTTAGCAATGGCCAGGCCGGATTTGCATTGCTCCAATGTGCTTACAGCTATGGTGGCACACCCCACTGCTGATGTCATGTATACCTCTAAGCCACTCCTCAGTGTTGTAGCGCTGCGCCGTATGGTACATCCTTAGTCCGGCGGGACGTTTGCATTTCACTATTACCTGCCTCATTTGCATGACATTAACTAGTAATTCCTAGTTACCACGCAGAACACTGTCACAGACCCTTAGCAACCCTTGCAGCTTGGTTGTGGTGTACCATGCATACCACTGAGTATTATGGTGAAATCATGATTTGTATTACATTGTGATTTTATGACATTTGTATATATTTTCTTTGTGTTCCCGTTTGCGCACACATGCCCTGTGGTTGTACTTTGTGTTACTATGGACATGACATTAAATGTTGTTTTTTAGGTGTTGTGCATCTTTTCTTATGCCATTGGCTGTATATTTAGCCATTGGCATATGTTAACTTTGTAATGCATGAGTCTGGTCCACTTTCATAGCTCCGATGTTCTGTTTGGAAAAATGTAAACCGTGTTTTTTGGTTTACATTTCTGTGTGCTTACGCAATGCCTACACCACTTCATGAATTGCTATGTACCTTCATTTGCATGGTGCGGCACTGCTCATGGGGTGATTAGCATACATAAGCCGAGGGCTGCGCAGATCTGGTGTACGCCGGTAGTGCACGTGGAATTGGATCGTACCTGAATCGCTCGGCGGCCATGTTTGGCATTATACCGCCTACGCTATGCCTGCACCTGGCACAAGCTTCATGAATCCCGGGGACAGTTTCAGCAATGTTTTTATTACAAGTATGTCAAGTATTTGAGATTGATTTGTATAAAAGGAAGTGATGTGAGTTTGTAAGAACAAATTCTGAAGAGGTCTCAAAGAAGTTTTTGTATGAGACAAAAGTTATAAATTCTATGATCTTTGGATATTAAATGGTCTGTTTTTAAGAAGTTGTGGTTATTTTATTGTTGAAAGTAGTGAACTTGGTTAGCATTGGAGGGCATATACACTGTTTATCAGAGGAAGAGTCTGCTGGTGGTGAGGCTGCTGTTTGGACTCCTGACATGGACTATATAGTTTGATATGAAGGTACTATTCTCAACCTGTAAATACTTTATAAAGCAGAGTGAGCTATGTGTCCATTTTTTTTATAAACTTTTACATCTAGGGCATTTCCAGACTTAGAATCTTGTGTGTGTGTGTGTGTGTGCGTGTGTGTGTGCGTGTGTGTGTGTGTGTGTGTGTGTGTGTGTGTGTGTGTGTGTGTGTGTGTGTGTGCAAATATGTATATATTTACACACGCAGAGAATGTCGAATCTCCATAACATCAACATGCGTAACATTTAAATGGCCCAATATCTAAGCGCCGTAACACAAAACATCGAAAGACTACATCTATATATTTCTGTAGTGGGACAAGCCCCCCAGCACCTCACCCACCCCCTGCTAAGTATACCAACCCAGCAGGGAATGGATAAAACTCAAAACCAATCTGTACCAAGATTTTGGACAATCACTCACATGCACCACCTGATCTTTTGATGTTCAGTGTTACGACACTTCGATATTGTGCCATTTCAATCTTCTGGCTTGATATTCTGAAAGTTAATGTTATGGACATTTGACCTTCTCACATGGACGCATAAGCACACTCATACACACATATATATGTACACACGGGTGGCTGTCAATTCATTGAATGTTCATTTCAATGAATTGTATACATGTAGTCATGTTTCATTCAATGTGTATTTCAATGAATGTGCAAATGACTACATTGTGTTTCAATGAATAGTAGATGTGGTTAGTTGTACTTAATATGTGTAGGTAAGGTAAATATGGGTTTGAGATTTTAATGCCTAATTTAAGGGTGGGAGTGTGTGTGTGTGTGTGTGTGTTTGTGTGTGTGTGTGTGTGTGTGTGTGTGTGTGTGTGTGTGTGTGTGTGTGTGTGTGTGTGTGTGTGTGTTTGCTGGTTAGGCTTAGAGTATTGGCTATTGACGTGGCTAGTTTTAGTCTTGTGAAAATGTGGCTCTGTGTGCTACTTGTGTATTGTATAGTGGCAGTGCTACAGAAAGTTCTTTTCCTCAAACATGTTATAGGGGTGGGAGTTAAGAGAAGGAACAGAGTTAGAACTGGAGTTAACACACATTAGTAAAGTGTTGCAGAGAGGGTGAATGTTTAACTAAAACCAATGAACTGTTAAGCAGTATGGTTCAAAATTATTTGTGAGATGAGGAAATCTGTTGAAAATTCCTCATATGTTCGATAGTGTCTCTGTAATATATGAAAAGTGATCTGCTAAAAGGAAATTAAGCAGTAAGTGATGCGCAGAGAGTTTGTGTGGCAGAACAAAGTCAGTTAAGAAACAATGATATACTGAAAAAAACTCGTCTTAGCTTTCTGAGTAATAAGTCAGGCAAGTACTATGTACATATAGTTCAGTATGACTGCACTTGTGCATTCTAACTCAATGTATAAACAGTGTACAAAGTGCTTCCAAAACAGTTCACAGTTCAAAACTACTGATGCACAGATGTAAACTCTGTAACATTTCTACTTTGTTCTTTTATTCCTCAACTAACAATGAACATCAACTCGGGAAGATATGAGGCATTTAAATAAACCTGTCTGATGAAGAGAGGGAACCCAAGCAAATGGGAGCATTTTTTGTTGAAAACAAAGCTGATGGCTTTATGGTATGAAAGGTGGAGTCTTAGCAAACTGTTGAATTCAATTCAGAGTATGGTGTGTTGCAAGAGTGAAAGAATACTTCTTACATGAACCAGACATTTCTTACATTTGTGAACTGTCCTGTTTAAAGAGAGTAGAAATCACTGCCTGCTCTTGCTTTCTAGAGACAGACATACAGTTTTTGGAGTACATTGGCTGGTAGAGAGTGTAATAGGACAAATACTCTTTTTATTTAAGCCAAGCATGTTGAGAACGAAAAGCAAAAGAAAAGAGTCAAGCAAAATATGGAAACATTGACAACTTGTAGAAATTTTTGTAACACTGACTATATGTGCTGACTGTGGTAAAGTGTATGAGGATCATAATGAAAAAGCAAGTCTTCCAGAGTAATAAAGTACTATACCTACAAAACATTCTGGGCTGGTATAGCTACAACAAAATGCACTGTACTATACAGAGACTTCCTCTAGCAAAATAAATGGGTATTTGTAGCAGATAAAGGGTTGGTTGGAAAATATAATTAATTTATTTATTTGTGTTGGTAACAGAAATGGTCTGACTGGGCCTTGCAAGACCATGTTTCAGTGGGGAAAAGCTCCAAAAATAAGAAAATTATACAATATCACAAGATTATACAATATCATGGATTGAAATGTACAAATACACAAAAGTCTGAAAGAGAAAAAAGAACAAGTTATCAGCATTAACTGGTAATTTGATGAGAAGTATTAATACAATTCACAAATACATTAAGTGGATGAGCCATATATGTAATTGGTCTGATACATGGATTAGGACAGGAGAAGAAGAGATATGAACGTGGTGTTTTGATGGTATAAAGAAAAGGAAAAGAAAATAATTACAAATCTGTGAAGTAAAGAGTATGTGCCATGGAACACCATGCAATGTTAATATAACTTTGAGTAAGTTAAGAGAAGGTTAAGGGAAAAGAGAGACAATGGAAGCAAAAGGTGGTTATGGGAGGAGGAGAGAGGTAGAAAAGACGTTGGTGTTGTTAGATGTGGCAGGTGAAAGGGGTAAAAAGAGCAAACTTTAGTTTGGAGCAAGTTAGATGAAAAAAGCAGGGGAAGAAAGGATAGAGCTGATACAGAAGGGAGTGAGGAAAGTTCCAGCTGACTACATAAGTCTGGGAAGAGAATTTGAAATAAGATGGTGTTAGCAATGTGATACTGGAAAAGTCCTTAGCCTGGGCATATGTTGCAGGAGCAGAACCAGAAGTTCAATAAGAAGGATTTTGAGTTCTCATTGAAACAGATGGTGGAATATACAAGTCTTGAATTAGTGAGTATGGAATTCCATAGGTTGAATAAAGGGAATCACCAAATGAGTTATATGATTTTGTAATAAGGAGTTTTGTATTTGTTGATTGCAGGAGTCTGGCTGAGGACTACCGCTGTATAAGAGGGTTTAGGGGAAGGGCATTTAGGAAAGGAGATAATGTGATGGGCCACTTTTAACTGTGTATACTGTAAGTAGTTTGAGAACTCAAGCCAGTTTTGTTGTTTAAAGGCTGTGGTGTGTGGAGTTGGCATTTTAGTCACAAATTTTTAAATTTGTTATAACACTGTTCTAACTTATGGCTTGATGTTATGTTAATGTTAGTAAGGATGGGAGATAGGATAAAGCAGTGTTTTAGAATGTCTGCCATGAGAAAGGTAGAAGGTCTATAAAGTAGGCTCAACATTTGATGTGTTTTCTTGATTACATTTTTAATATGCAAGTTGAATTTGAGTTGATTATCTATGGTGACATTTAGAAGCTTTCATTCAGAGTCTATTTCTATTTGAATGTTTCGAGTGGAAATTATCATGAAGCTAAAGTTGCTGAGTGTTGTGAATTTAGGGACAAAGAACATTAGATTGCTTTTGAAAAGTTTTAGGAGAAAATGTCAGTAAACCAGGATTATATGGAAGTAAAAGGGATCTTTGTGAGACAGACGTGAAGTCATAGAGGGTGTAAAACAGATAATAGTAGAGTCATAAGCATATTGAACAAGGATGGCATGACCTGCAGCAGAGAAAATGTTTATAAAAAAGTTAAATAATAATGACCCAAGAATGAATCCTCGAGGAATGGCAGTTGATACTGGCATGTAAGAGGAGAAAGTTCAGTTCCATTTAACTGCCTGGTTATGGTTGGAGATATAGCTATAAAAACAATTTAGTATTAAAGGGAAAAATAGTTTGGATAGAGTGATGAGTAATTTGGGGTGATAGTGTCAAAGACTTTACAAAGATTTAGAGAGATGGATGAGACTAATATGTTTTCATTTCTTTTTAGATGTATTGTCTTGAGGAAGGATGGTAAGGCAGTGGTTGTGCTGTGATGAGGGTGAAATCCATGCTGAGTAGGGGGGAGATAAGGCTGCTGTCTAGAATGATGTGGATGGCCTGACTGTATATGCATCCTTCTAAAATTTTAGACAGAGGTGAGAGGATAGCTATAGGATGAAAATTAGACAGTTCCATGGAATTGCTTCCTTTATGGTGATTAAGGATATAAGTTTGCTTTTGTAATGTGGGGGCAGTGGATTTGAATATTGAGTGATCGATTACTATAGCAATTGGAAAAAAGAGAGGTTTAGCATCTATTTTTAGGTACTTGGTAGAAAGATTATCTGCTGCTAGAGTGGTTTGTTTAAGTTTGTTGAGAAGTTTATAACTGAATGAATGTGGTAGATTTTATTGAGGAGCTTATAACTGAATGCAAGTGGTAGATTTTGTTGCGGAGCTTATAAATGAATGAATGTACATAGAGGTAGCTGCATGGGAGGGATTGGACGGGTTGCAGAGGCTGGTGTTGAGTTACCGCTGCTACTGACTTTATAAAACGCGAGTTGAATTTATGAGTAATATCTTGGTTGGAAAGGTGTGGAAAAGGATAAGGCTGTGTTTTTTCCCTGGATTCAGGAGGTTATTAACTGAGGAGAGGAAAGACTTATGATTAAGGTTATGAGAATCTTGGGATGAGGTAGAGAAGTTCCTTTTATCTGCTAGGATTATTTTTATTTGTTTAAGAGTTTACGAAGTTCCTTATAAGACTGAAATGTAGGCTTTTTTTTGTAAATATGCCACCGTTTTCATACCTTGTCTCTTTGTTGCATTGCTTTCATTATGCCTGATTTTAGTCAGGCATAATATATATATATATATATATATATATATATATATATATATATATATATATATATGTTTTTTACTTTTATTTAGTCTTTCAAGTTTACTGAATATGGAATTGATGATCAAAGACATTTTAAAACAATGTATACATTTTCATTCAACATGTTCCTTTAAGATATGTGGAATGTTCTATCAATTAATATTGATGAACGGGTAATTAATTCTTGTTTCAAGCCTTTCATTGGTCATTTATGTATTTAAATGTGGTGCAGTTTGCTTTTTATTCATGTACTCTGATGAAGTCTTTTTAAATGCATGTTAAGATGAAAGTGCTCAGTATATTAAACGGTGATATTTGGTACAAAGGTGGTTCCCATTTTTTATTTTTTTAGTTTTTCACTGTATTAAGTGTTTGGTTCCACACACACATACACACACCCTCAACCCCACCCACTCACTACAAGTAGAGAGGGAGTTTGCATGCATAAAACACAGTATCTGCTGGGTTTTGCACCTAAGAAGGTAGTGACCAACAAATGTGACTACAAGGAACATTGCTCCATTTATCACTAACCACCAGATGGTGGACTTGGTAAAGAAGGAAGATCCTCCATTGTGTTCCCAGTCACACAAATGCTAAGTATTTGTGCTGTAGTTATGAAGCACTTGGACTGAGGCCCAAGTTATGGTGACGTGGATGCTTCCATTTTACAACTAGTTGATGAAAAAACACAGCAAGATAGTAAAGGAATGTTAACATGAAACCAGTAGTTACACCATGAAAAGGCTATGATGACCATATGTGCCACTACACTTAATTATTATCTCTGACCTAGTATGATGTCCTGGGTGTAAATATTTGACTAGTTTGCTGCTATGTTACATTTTAATCTCTGTCACTCATGTATCCACTTATCCGTACTCATGGTATTGTTTTATACTTCTTTATTTTATGTACACTATGAGTTGCTTACTGTATTCTCAGGAGACAATGAGTCATAGATTCTGATGGTAGATAAAGACTGTTTACCATACCTGGTGTGCCTATTTCCATATTTACCTATTTAAAAATATTTAGATTATATTTAATTAACAACACCCATGAAATAAAGTGTCAGTTTGATATTTTTAATTTAAGTCTTCTTGAATATTCTTGAAATCTCTTGATTTAAAGACTGACAACCCACTCAGGAAGACTGATTCAAGCATTCACCAAACTGTCTGGAAAAAATCTCCCTTACATCTCCTGAGCCATCCTCTTGCATATTCTGTCAGCTCTGAGTCTTTTAATTTGCGCATTTTCTGTCCGTTAATTATGCTACCTTCTTGTACTGTGGCTATTTTCAAAGAAAGTAAAACATTTCTATTATTCCTTCCCTCACATCTCTTTCCACAAAATAAGCATAACAAAGTATTTTAATATCTGTCCTTAAATTATGTCTGGGACAGGGACTGCGCCACCTCGTTTCCCTCCTGGGCAATGTCTTTATCCTGTTTATGCCTTTGCAAAGTGAGGTGTCCAGAATTGCACAGCAAACTCCAGATGGTGTCTCACTAGCCGTCTACATAGCCAGATAACACCTTCCCATTTCTTGCTAATAATTCCACTTCCTGTGCATCACAGCATGCTATTTCCAGCATTCACGGCTGCATACTCATTTTGCTGTTTTTTCCTTTAGGACATCTGCTATGGCTACTTCAGGTCTGCATCTACAATTCTCGTTGCTCATTCAATCATGCATTTGACCTCAGGCTTTTACTTCCTGGATGCATTCCATTTAATTGTTTCATTTTAGTGGATGTAAGTACGACCATTCCTCATACCTTACCAAACACATTTTCCAGTCCACTTCCTCATACATGTACCTTATTTATCTTTCTGTTGTAAAACACTGTATCATCTGCAAAAAGACCTATTTTCCCAATCTAATCTTGTTTGAAATGAATATTGATTCTACTGGTAACTTGTCTTTTAAGAGTGATCCTCTATAAGGGCATTCCCAACAATCAAAGAATAAATAAATTAGTCTGTTTAATGGACTTGGAAGCCTATTGTGGAATAAAAACAAGAAAACTAAAGTTTTCTTTGCTACTACCCTAAAGGCATTCAAAAGCTGAATAAAGCAACATAAACAAATGGTGGAATGGAATAGTGGCAGGCTAGTTAATGACCTTTTACAGCACCAGGGTCTGTGACTTAATCCTGACCTCTCATGAATGTTTATGTGCATTTTTTATTTATGTACTCTTTCTCTCTCTTTCTCTCTTTAGGGTTTAGCTATGTATACTGGTTTCTTCCCATCTTTAACAAATATGCTACCTGACTGGTTAAGTGTGTGTGTGTGTGCGTGTGTGTGTGTGTGTGTGTGTGAGTGATTTTGGAGTTAGTATATAAGAGGGGTTTGGAGGACGAGCACCCTTACATTGAGAGTGTAGGGATTAAATCCAGCATTCTGAAAATGCTGTAAAGGTATAACAGCTAGTTTTGGTAATCTCTATCCATACTGATTTGCAGTTCATGTTTTGAAATTGTAGGACTTATAGGAGTGGATCTCACAGTTTGACAGCTTCTAATTAAGAAGAAAGGTATTTCTTTTTTTTTTTTAATATTTTTATTCATTTACAAAAACAAGAAAACATGAATGCAGGTTATTTATGACAATGAAGTAAGAAAGGTATTTCTGTTTGTAGATGCAGAAGTATGTCTGATACATGAAGTACCAAACAAGGCACTTAGTCTCAGGCTTTGCAACTATTAATTTCCTTTGCCTTTCATTGTTCAGTGAAAATATGAAACTGTCTTACACAGGCAAGTGTGCCAGTCCAAGTCTACTTAAATGTTGGTAAAATACAGGACCATCTATACATGTTCAATGCAGCATTTTGGTAACTGCAAAAAAAAAAAAAAAAAAAAAACAAACAAACAAAAAAACATATCTATTGTGAACATACATGAAATGAAATATTATATATTAAAACTGCTTCTCCAAATAGGGCATTTTCACAAACCTAGAATGGGTGTTTTCTTTCAATGTGAAGTAATGGGCTCCTGCTGAACAGGTGATATGTTTTCTTTTCATGACAAAGCTATCACTTACTATAATGAAGTTAGAATGCCATCACTAAATTATATAGCATCACATTGCATGCTGTAGATCACTCTCAGTATATATTGACTTGATCTATTTGAACAAGAAGAGCTATAATAAGAATGAAAAAGAGAGGGGTGGGTGATAAGGAACAAATTACTGATGTTTCACAACAGCAGGTTAGGAAACACTGACCATACAACAAATGGATAAAAGTATAATGCTTTGTGCAAATCTTTTTTTGCCTCACCTGACCTTGATCATATGAGAGCCCGAACACCCCATAAATACTTTCCTTCCTCATGCTTCATCTGGCATTGTTCAACATGACCCCATGGGGGTCTAACCTTTCAGGGGAGAATGCTTTAAAGAAATAATATCTTTGTTCATGAACTTCAAAATTGACAGATTCATCCTGAGTGATTGTTATGTTTGGCTGACTCAGCTATTCTGCTTTTGCCCTACTCACTTGCATTTTTGTGGTTGACATGTACAATGTATTTCTAGGCTAGCTATAATGGACCTAGCATGTGGATGGTGTTTCTACATACCCATGTCCCAATTAGAGTGCCTATGTATTCTTTGGTAGGCATAGTGCCTCCCTTTAACCTTCATAATGGTTGGCATCCTGTGATGGGCTGTGACCAGTTCCTTCTCCACTGACAGAGATGAGTTGGATGATATTGACATCTTTTCCATCCCGCACAATTGTGATCCTCCAGTATCCAGGCCAGTTAATCAAACACAGATTTCTGGAGCTGCAGTTAGGGATTCATCCCTCTGCAGCACTAAATTGACAGCTAGTATAGCTGCTCTGCATGAGGTATTTGTCCTTATTTTTAATTTTATAACTCTTGCACCAAATTATCTTCTGTTCATCTAAGAGAAAGTGGCAGACACATGCAAGCAAATAATAAATAAATAAATAAATTAAAAAAACATGGGTGCTTTTTTTGTGTGTGTTGTGCAAACAGAAGGTAAAAATGGGAAAATCAAAGATGTAAACAAATATATGCATGAGAGTTAATTACTTTACATTATTAAGACAGAAGATACTCCAAACAAATGGGGTCTATATTATAACATTGAAGTCTAAAAACATCAAATGTTATAAAATCGACCCCATTCAATCGAAACACCAGAAAACCGAATGGTCAGAATAGCGAATTTTTCCCAGGGAAAAAATTTGCTGTTCTGACAAACATACACACAACTCAAGCACACCAAAATAAATAATCCACACACATACACTTCACGAAACCTTACACTAAACCAGACATACAGCACTAGCTACCCACTTACCTTAACCCAACCCTAACCCTAAGGTCCCTAACTATCGCACACTCACCTTACCCGCTCCCTAACCCTATCTCACCTACCCCACCCTAACCCTCACGTCCACACAATCACACATTTAGCTGACCCGCGCCCTAACCCTAACTCACTTAACTCACCCCTAACCCTAAAGTCTGTCACTACCGCACACTCACCTCACCCGTGCCCTAACCCTAAAGTCCCTAACTACTGCACACTCACCTTAACCCAGTCAGTTCGCTCACTTACCTTAACCCGGTCCATAACCATCGCACCATACTTACCTGAACCCAATCCATAACCTCCACTTGCTCACTTCCCTAAACCCGGCCCGTAACCATCGCACCACTCTGCTGTAAATAGCAAAGCCACGGACCACCAAAATCTTACCCTAGGTAAAAGTTCGATGTTCCGAGGCTTTGCTATTCTCAGATTTCATACTAAAGGATTCGATATTATAACATTCGAAGTTTTTGAGCTTCGATGTTATAATATAGACCTAACAAATGCATAAATAAAAAAAAAAACAAGCAAACAGAACAAGGAAGCAAAATAAAAAGAAAGTGGTAAATAAGGCTATACAGCAATAAGAACAATTTTACAACCAGCTATATGGCTAGGATCATAAGTCCTCAGAGAAGGAGGCATTTATTTAGGGAGAAAAAAATCCATCCATCCATCCTCAAGCCCTTTTCCCATTTATATAAAGCAATTGTTAATTTACCTTGCACAATACATATGCTATACAAAATATATAAGATCTATCCAGAACAGATTTACAGAGCATACATAGAAAAATATGTAAAGAATCTTATGATGTTCTGAGACATTAAAATAAATGTTGTGGTTTGTTCATCAATATAAAACCAGGGTAATTGTATATAGTGTGTAATGCTCCACAAAACAGAGTGAATAGTGGAAATGCAAAGGTAAAAGCAATTTTAGGGCAAAAGTACCATGGTATACAGTGTATGCATATGACCACATAATTATATGAATGCATGGTTCCAGATGAAAATGATGGACACTGATTATTAAAAAAAGAGCATCAGACATGGGAGCAAAATAGTCAGACACACAGTGGCATGACATAGACCTATTCAGAACACAGAAGATTCATGGCATACAGGAAATTGTCAATGCTTCTGATATTAGCAACTACATTTGAACAGCTTTTGTTACTGGCTGCTATCACATCCAGTATTCACAGTGATACACATCATAGCCCTCTGCCATTGGAGGCAATACTGTTAAACACCTTACTTATCAACACCTGACCAGCAGATTGGGTCTGCTTCCTTGTGGATAGGGAGATCATATGAGAACTTGCAGAACTGTGTCTCTCACAAGCAAAGTCATTGAGGATGCATGGACAGCTATCTCAATGCAGATTCACTTCAGAAGCTCGAAATACTGAAATCTCGAATTTCAGTATCTCGAGCGCAAGAAGTGGAATCCACAAAACAATGTAAACTAAAAACCACAAAATTCAAAACCTCGAATACCGGAAGTTTTGAATTTTGCGGTTTTACCACACACACACACACACACACACACACACACACACACACACACACACACACACACACACACACACACACACACTATCCACCACACAAACACACACGATCACTCTACTACATGAAAGCAGGGGGGGCAAGACCCCCTGCACCCCCCACCCCCCTACTTAAATATTCTCACTCCGAGGTCGCACTATATACAAACACACACAAAAAACCCACCACATAAGCTTTCTCTTCACACACACACATCAAAGCAACAAAACACACTGACCCACACCACAGCCCCTACCCAATCCCCCTAACACACACACATTTACATAATCATACATAACCATAATGGAACTTTAGAAGCGTAAAATTCAAAACCTCCAGTATTCGAGATTTTGAATTTCGAGTTTCTAAAATTTCTCTATTATGTAGATTTGGCTTCTTGGGCTCAAAATACTGAAATTTGAGATTTCAGTATTTCGAGCTTCTGAACAGAACTCCTCAATGCACATTAATGTACGTGTAGCATTAACCTTCCTAGATGCAGGGACCTTTCACAGACCTTAGGCGGACTAGAAGAATATCACCAGCTCCCTGATGTTGTGGAGAAGTATATATTGTTTGCTAAGATTGCAGAGGAGGGAACCACAGTCTGTTTCATCTCAAGAAGCTTTGTCTGCACACACACACACACACACACACACACACACACACACACACACACACACACACACACACACACACACACACACACACACACACACACTGCCATCCAAACCCCAGGGTTTTAAGAGTATCATCTGCAATGTCTCTGTCTGTCTGTCACTGATGAAGCTTCCCTGATTCACTCATATGCCACATGTCCAACTTATTCCAATAGTTCATCTGAGAAACTTTCCACTGGGTCATCTGTGCACATGTCTGTGGGTAGATAAACCAGTATACACAGTTACCATGCAGGCAGGTAATAGGCCAAATGCAATGGTGTCACTATTGTGTGTGTTCAGGTGATGCTGTACCTGGTCATCAAAAACCTTACCTATTAGGAAAGGCTACATTAATGCTTCCTGTGATCAGTGCCATATAGTCTCTTGAGTGGAAACCTATGTCTTCTTTCAGTGACCTCAGGGAATCCCATTATCCAAGACTTCATTTTTCTCAATGTGTCAGACTTCCAGGCACCATGAGAACAAGTGATGTGGATCTACATCATGGGAAAATTTAAACTATAGGGTGAGGTATGGTCATCACTCAGTGCCTTTTCTTCCTCTGGAAAAGACTCTCCTTGCATGTCAAAATGCACAATTTCCTCTCAGCCTTCAAACAAAACGCAGACAACCAGCTGGGTACCGTAATATAAATAATGACATACAGCTTGGTAGAGCATAATGGTAGTTAATGGTAAGGCACTTATGGCATCTTGTCTAATAGCTTTGTATTTAATATTATTCTTATAATATAATCTGGGGCTGTAGGTGATAACATCCATCTGTAAATCACAAGCAATGGTAGACATAGGAAATGACACTACTGCACAGAACATTCTGCATGTCATTTCACACACACTTATTGTGTGTCACCACAGAGGCCTCACAGCACACTGCCTATCCCTGCAATGCAATGGGTAGCACTTGTCTTTGCCTCAATCACTGATCTGCACATCCACTTATTTATATCTGGATTCATGGGGGCAACATGAAAAACTATACCTCGCCCCTATAGGGTGAATGTGTGCATCAGAGGTACTGTCATTCTCAGATGCTACATGGGCTGGTGACCCCCTATAATCTCAATGACACCCAAAGTTAGAGGATGACCACCTTACACTGAAGAGTCTGTGGTTTCACAGGGACGTTGTATGAAGGTTAGTGGTATTGACAGTGCTACTGTGTCCTCAGACTGTGTCATGCCCCTGTTATATTCATTATCAGATAGAGGTAACCTGTTGTCTTACAGTGCTGGACCTTCCACCTGCATAAACTGTAAAAGTATAAATGCTAGGAACCTGAGGCAGAACTAAAATATATTTCTACTCCCCCACGGCAGGCAATGTGGTAGATGAAATATTACCTGAATAGCATAAGGACATCTGTGTTAGACTGGCATCCACCACATACACCTGGCCCTATACAACCCTCCAGGTGTTACCCTGCCTTATGTATCATTACCCATAGACATTTTCTGTCCACCTTTCCCCATCTTCAGGGGTCTACCCTCTGTTTGTATTCCTTCACTGTGGTTCCCACCTTTTGGGTCAATACCATCCCTGTCTGTCTCTGTCTTTTGTATTTATTTGTTTGTCTCTACTTCCCCTTCTCCCTTTATTCCTTCCAGAACTATTTTTTACTGTCTTTCTCCACTTAACTTTCACTTTATCTTACCAATGGAAATCTTTCCCACAAAAAATGCCCTTTTTTTACCACCTTCCATTCCTTGTAGTTACTTTTCTGTGTTTTCCTCTGCTTGCTATTCCCTTTCTAACTTTCCTATCTCCAACTTTCCTCACCGTATTTATGATGAGCTAGGCAAGCACTTTGTTGTGCTGATCCTCATTAACCTGTATGCCACATTGCATGTGGCAGCGATATTGTTTTATTGTGCACATGACCATACATAGCCTCGATCTCCCTTACCTGCCTTTTCTGTTCCACCTCACAATCGGGTGTACTTTGCTAGTGCATGTGCCTAATGCTGCTTTGTTACTTTACTGTGCCCTATCAGTACATTGTGAGCCCTGCTACGTATACAAATAGCCTCAAGCTATGCTGTGACTATCAGCACAGTGCGAGCCCTGCTACGTATACAAACAAGAAGTATGTGAAAGTTAAATCAGTGATTTGGGGGAACATGCAAGTGAAATAAACTTTTGCTAAAATTACTCTAACTTTATTGTTTTGACACGTAATGTGAGGTGAGAAAACCTCACAATAAGGTGAGCTATTTTTTACATTAAAATGTTTGCTCTGACAGACTTTGTACTATGATTCAGTCTGATTCTACCAACCTGTATTAAAAAGTTAATTATCAGAGGGTAATAAGACCCTGATATATATCTCCAGACTTAATCATTAGACAACTACTCTAATTCATAAAGTACATATCAGAATCTCAGAATCTGTCATGAGATGTTAAACTGCCTTTGAACTGAAAGCACAGATACAGTAGTTTCCCTACATGCATTAGGCAAAGAATAGAACATGTTAACCACCATCTATATGAAGGAATTAAAGGGTTGGGTTAGCTATCATTATCCTTTCCTCTGGTGCTATATAGTATGAATGATTACATTTATCTACATATTTGATCCAATAAAATCAAATACCTCTCATAGAGTACCCTACCTTACCTAATTCAGATATTAAAAAAACAATGCTGCGGTGTCCCTATTCTGTTTAGTTTAAATGTTATTTGCCTGTAATACTACAGCATGCACACTGTGATAGAGTAGGTGAATATAAAGATTATAAGACTGAAATACCAGCTATTATATCAGCTTAGAGACTGTTTCACTTCAGCAACTGTTGGGACCTGATCTATGTCTGGCAAAAAAAAAAAAATCCATTTGCTCTGACTAGCTAATCAGTGTTTAAAGTCTAGCAGCCCTATTCCACTTTATGACCTCTAAACATCCTTCTGCATTATGGATCTTTATGAATTACACAGCTTGAGACAGCCTAGAGAATATCTTGAGTAACATGACATCACATTGTTTGGCACACCTCTCTAGTCCTATGTTTGCATGACTGTTCATTTATTCATTCTTCTGACTTCTGTGCTACTGCTACTAAGCATATTCGTGTCTTCAGTGCTGCTGAATGTTGACCCAGTACAGGCTAGCCTTCACGATTACATGCAGATGTGCATAAACACTTTCAGTTGCATGCAAAATGTAACATCTGGTTTGGATGCAGAACAATAGAGTAGCAAACACATCAAGAACCACATAAAAATGACCAGATCTTCAGAGAATGAAAGCAGCACTCTGCAACTTTATTAACACGTGTTCCTTTATTTGTCCAGCAAAGGTGTGAAAGGCTTCAACAATGCAAACGTTATAAGCAAGACATCGGTGCCTACAAACAAGATCACAGAGGATATAGGATGATTAAAGACTCCATGTGTTTTAACTAAGTAAAACCGCAGTGGTACAGCGGTATCGTTGTTGCCTCACAGCAAGAGGTTCTCCTGTTCGATTCTCAGCTGGAGTGCCTTCTGTGTGGAGTCTGCATGTCCTCCCCATGGTCGAGTGGCATCCGAAAGACATGCGTGAATGGGTGTGCCTTCACTGAAGGTCGGGCGTCGGGCTGGCAACTCGGCACCATAAAAATCTACTGCCAATCATTAGTGGACCGGAGTTCCGCTGTGGCGACCCCTAACCGGGAAAAGACAAAAGTGTCTTAACTAAGGTGATGCAAACAATAGCAGGCTGTATAGTGCAAATTAAAAGCATTACTACCAATCATAAAGCTCATCTTGAACTTTCAGTTACTACCAACAGATCAGCAAAGGGACATAGCTTCTAACATGGTACATATTCCATCACTGGAGGAATGCTCCAACCAAGTGTGCTCATCATTACAACACTCTAAAGTTGAAGACCTGCAGAATACAGTCAAGTGAAACAATATCTGGATCCTCAGCCTTTCTGAAAATGTAAAAGGGAATATTTCTAGAGCGTTTATCACTTCTGAAATAAAATGGTTACTGGGGGAGAATTTAATCTTATACTGGAAAGAACACAAATGATTAAGCATAGGGTAAGGAACAGCAGATAAACTAGACAATTCATATTCAGTGTTTGAATTATCTTGACAGCGAAACATCTTGAATAAGGCAAAGATGCTGGGTAATGATTTAAAGCATGCAGGGAGACCAGTGCACACTGTTCCAGATTACAGCACAGCATTTTTGCTGAAATGAAAGGCACGGGCACCCTATGTTTCTTCAGAGGGAGCAGCTTCTTAGCTAGTTTACATTTTCCTGCACCACTGCATATCATAAGACAAAACTGTGTCAAAACCATTTCCTCTGTAGATGATATGGAGAAATTTATCTCATCCAAATTAGAGATTAAAAACAGATATTTTCTGAAATGGTACAAAGTAAATGGGGTTTATCTCCAGGTTCCTCAAAAAAAGAGGGTCACTACCCCTAAATATAAACAAACGAAATTAAATGTGAGGAAAATGGCATGGTCTTTTATAGGAAGATGTCAGAATGGAAATTCTGCTGAGTCACAAAATCCATCCAACAGATTTCCCCCACACATCACGTAATGTGAGGAGGAAGGCATTTGCACAGATACGGATATATCTGGGCCAGAGATCAAAACATTTTGAAGAGGAGACACTGGAAGCCTGATGGTGTCATGCAGGGAATCAGGAACCTTTGCATCTACAACTCCTACAGAAGACACAGCTTCTTCCAGATTGATGAGTTGGGAACAAGTTTGTTCCACACATTACCCTAGAATGTTGCTGTCTCCGGTGCCAGTGGGAATCAGGGATAAATATATCACTATTTTTTTTTATTGTTGTTAAAACAGGCTCACTGTACTCGTGTGTCTTTAATTTAATGGCTGGTTATGACGTCTTTCGAGATTGTTTTCATTGACTGAATACATGAACAAACCATTATATGCAAAGGAAGTATAAATGACCTTACATGCATAAAGTATTTCATGAAGTATTTGCAAACCTAGTTCATGGCGAAAAACAAGACTGGATTTTGCATGGAATGGCATATTGGTGAATGCAGCACTGTTGCAATATTCAGGCTCTTGAACATAAAGCATGTGCTTAACAGACCTTTTGTTTCTGCAGTTTTTTTCCTTGCTTTTATTTGGTGTACTGTAACAAATCAAGTGTTTAAATGATAATATTTTTAATTCTGGTTGCTATATATATATTGGAATTACCTAGTAACAAATGATGTTGCATAATGAATGTTTATTATTAAAAATAATTGCTCAGATTTTGGTCAATGGGACAGCTGGACTATAAATAGTCCATTATACATTTCGTGCTCAGTCAGTGGAGGTGAGATATTTATTCTGAAACCCTGCACCATCACTACCTCCACATACTCTCACAAAGATGGGCTTAGACTCACCAGCATCTCTCAAGAAGGGGTAACCAAACAGAAGATTTCCATAGAGGACGCAACTGCTAACAAATCATGTGGTACACATAAAGAGGTTTTAGCTCTCTCAATTTCAGGCACTATACAAATGGAAAGCCAAAACTTAAATATATTAGAAGGAACAACTCCAAGTAATTAGCTTACAGGAAATGAAAATAAAATCAGAAGTCCAAGTAATGAAACAATGGATTGAAAGGGATACTACCGGTCTATGTAATTCTTACAAGAGGGGTATTATCGCATCAGGTCATAATTCCTTAAGTTGATTAACTTCTGTTAAAACTGAAAACATACATGCTAGCTGAAGATTTTCAATAATTACAGCCTATATATATATATATACACAGTTTTGCTGGGGAATTTATATGGCACAAATATTAACAATATATCCCACATCTTATGATTCTACACATCTTTACCATATATTTTATTAATGGGGGAGACTTCAACATGTTATTAGACTTGGTAAATGACAAGCAGCCAGCAGGTATCCAGACATACCCCTAATCCTCTACACAGCTAAAAAGTATAATGGGGAAGCTAGATCTTGTGGATGGCTGAAGGGAAATACATCTATCAGAGCATGATTTTACATTCACAGGTTTGGGATTGCTAGTTATACTGTTTGTTAGCTACTTTCAAGAATATTATTTTCAGAATTAATAGTAATTGTAATTATTCCCTCCATATGGTCAGGTCATTCTAGTCTGTCGGTGTACCTTAAGTTGATTGACAAAGACATTTGTCCCCTTACTTTGGAGTTAGACCCTGTTCTACGTAAGTCTAAAACATATAAAGTAAACACTTAAACAGTCTTTGTCATGGAAATAAATGGATGGGATCAGTGGAGATTTTTCAAACTGACAATAAAAGATTTCACTAAGAAACTAATAGGCGAAAAATTATAGGGGTAGAGAATAAAACATGGACGAAACAAAATTAAAAATAGGCAAGCTAGAAAAAAAAATACAAAAAATCATGATGCAGCTATATGCTTTTACATATTCACATTTATAATGAGAAATGGCTTGTATAGAATCTTTACTATCAGAAAATTGAAGACAAGTGGGATAGATATTAATACCTTTTCTGGACTAAGGGAATGGCATCCCAAAAATTATTTGCACAAACAATAATGGATAGAAGCATAGAAATATGTGTAATTATCTTACTTGGACAAGATAACATTTGCACAAACAATCCACTATAAATAAATAAGCTTGTGGCACGGGAATGCATAAGACCAAGACCAACCAAGCTTCTGATCTAACTAATAACCTTTCCCAGATGCCATCAGGATTAGAATTGATGAAAGTATACTTCTGGCTAAAAAAATGTCAGATGAGGAAATGCAAATTGCCACAGAAAATATCATTTCAGAAAAGGTTGCAGGCCTCAGTGGACTCAATCTTGATTTTTTTTAAAGAATTCAAAATATTGTCAAAGGCTGTCTCAAGGCTTTTTTGGGGGGGAAAGTAAAAGAAAAGCTGAGTTCCCACTGGAGGCACTAGCAACACTGGTTCTAATGCTTCATTGACTGAATAAGATACTAAATTGTAGTTATAGACCAATCTCTCTCTCTCTTACAATTGGAATTAAAAAAATATGCTTAAAGTTTAACTAATAGAATTGCCAGCATTCTCCCAAATCACATTTCTTCCCTTCAGCAAGTGTCTGTGAAGCAGAAGGTAGATAGTCCCAACCATATTAGAATATAGCCTAAAGCATAAAGATGGTGGTGGCAAAAATGCATATGTGATGCAGTGAGTCCTCTAAATGGAACTTCATTTTGGAAGAAATTAAACATATGAATTTCTGTAAAGCTTTCATTTGTAAATGAAAGCTCTTGCATAAAAAATGCAAAGTCTATAACACCTTGAAGAAGTTATGTTCTCATCACATTATCTGCAAAGAGGAATGGGGGCAAGGCCACCCCCTATACCAATTACCATTTATATTAGTCACTGGGGTATACACAGAATTTATAAATAACAAGTTAAAGCTTGAACAAGGCTATAATAAAGTGACTAAATCCACAGCAAATACCCCTTTCAGAACCATTGTATAGCACTAAAAATCTTAAATTGGTTACCACTACCCCATCAACTAACATATACACAGCTTTTTAGTACCTATAAAATTATCCATTATCTGTCTGCTTGTCCAGCACTAAATAGCATTCTACACAACTATGTTCCCAATCAGTCATTATGATCCAATGACCAAAAACTTCTCTGTTCCCACAAACCTATCAAATCTGTTGGGCATGGTCTGTAATACTATGTTGCTAAGGCCTGAAACTACTTACCTGTATCCATCAAGTCACTCCCCTTCCCTCAAGTCATTTAAAGCCATTCTGAAAGACTTTCTAGCCAAAATGTGGCCCATTTCTTGCTCAGCCATAGAATAAACTATGTCCCTAAATATGAAAAAGTACCTCTTCATACCTTACACCTTCTTGCTCCACTTTTTTAGCCTCTTCCTTATTTCAATCCACTTCTCTCCCATGACTCTCTTTCTAAATATGCCATAATTCTTTTTTTCCCTCAATTTCTGTTTGTATTATACTAACTTATCTTTAATTCCTCTGTAAAGTGCCTAAAAGTTCTCTAAATATTAAATTGTTGTCATATAGGTTGTATCGATTCCAAACCAATATTTTCACATTAGGTCTAATTTGGTATAAGTATTTACATTGTAGATGTTTTGTATTGTAAAATTATTGTTCTTAAAATGTTTGTGTAATACTTTGGAGCTCCTCTCCCTAGACCTCTGTTGAAAAATGAGCACCTACCTAGTTGGACTTCTCCAATAATAAAATGTCATTAAAGGAGAGCTGCGCCCACAGACTGAAAAAACATGTTTATTTCATTGAGTCTTGATGTTTCCTACATTTTAACACTACTTGTGGACTCTCTCTCTATTTTTTTTTTTTTTATATTTTCAAATGTAATTCCAGAGTCTGCCTGCATGAGGTCCGGCATCTAGATTTTGAATCTACTTCTAGGTATCCTACAAAGCAGTGTTTGGCTTTAAAATATTACATCATAACCCCTAAGCTCCTGTCAATGTATTGACTTTACATGTGTTTTTACATACACCCTGCTTTCTTTTAGTCAGTCAGGTTTAATTACCATTTCTTGATTTTCAATGACTACTTTAAAGACCAACAGGGATAATCACACAGAACAGTATTCTCAGCACATGAACATTGTCTCCTCCTATCAAATACAGCAGCAAACAGCTCATATTTGCCACTTTGACAGATACGAAGGGGAGGTATTTAGGGGGAGGGAAGATGAGTTCAAGGACTACAACTCGGGCATAACAAAAGAATGAAACTGGCAACTTTAGAAAGAAAAAGTAGTAACAGGCACTGAGAATACTGCTCTGTATGATTATCCCTGTTTGTCTTTTAAGTAGTCATTGAAAAGCAAGAAATGGTAATTAAACCTGACTGAATAAAAGAAAACAGGGTATATGTGAAAACATATATAAAGTCAATGCATTGGCAGGTGCTTACAGGCTATGATGTAATATTTTAAACTAAACACTGCAATGCTGGATACCTAGAGATAGACTAAAAATCAAGATACCAGAGCCTATGTGGGCAGACTGTAGAATTACATTTAAAAACATAGAAAATAGTATATAGAGTCCAAAATGGTGTTAAAATGTAGGAAACATCAAGACATGATGAAATAAACATGTTTTTTCAGTCTGTGGGTGTGGTTTTATTTTAATTAAATCAATAATTAAAGATCAATGGCATTACCATTCTGACATACTGGACACTTATCTCTATGTGGTTCACTGGTGACTATACAGTCTGGGTAAAGCAACATCACAACAACTATGAGAAAGTTATACTGTGCTATCATTACACTGAAGTTGACATGGGGTAAGAGATTAATTAAAAAAATATTTTCACTGTCTAAAATTACTAAAGATATTTTGGAGTCCCAACACACTGATGTGCAGTGTAATATAGAGGTAGAATGTAGCTATTTAGGAGTATGGATGACAGTGAAACCATCCAAAGTGGATGTGTGTTTATGATATATATATACATATACACACACACACACACATATATATATATATATATATATATATATATATATATATATATAGCAGCTACTGTATAATTGCTGTGGAGCCATGGAGGAAAATGACTAGCTGCTATTGTTGGCTCATTACTCTGCCTTTGGTCTTTGCAATGTGAACCATTTAACATATAGCAACTGTGAGTGTAGAGCAAAGTTGGAAATGCATTGCACATCTGTTGGGTGGGAGATGGGGTTGTCTGGATGAATATAACTAATCCTCTTGTCATTTTCTCAATTTAAGCAGTGACTAGGCTTTGCAAGTCTAATGTTCATTTGTGTGAAATATGATGGACAACTTAACTGGACATCTAATATGAACAGGCAAAGTAAGTGTAATTGCTGGGGCTGTCTATGGAGGAACATGAGTAGCTCCTTGCTGCCGTGTGCTGGTTTTACAGGGCTAATGTGATTTATATGAATCACCTTCAATTCTTTAATGTATGGCTATTGTTTGCATGAAAAAAGATGAAATACATTAAATGGCCATCCTGTTTGATCTGAGCTATACACAGAAGCGGATATAACTTCTTGGTGGGTGTAGGGGCTGTCTGGATGAAAGTAGCTGATGTTTAGTCACTTCCTCAGTTTAAAATATCATCTCTCAAAAATAAGGCATAAAATGCATTACAGAACATCGATGACCTTTGGTGGAGCTTCTGGGACCTGGCAGTACCAACACACTAATGCCGTAGAAGTGGATTTTGAGAGAGCTATAGTTGTATCCTTTGCCCTGAATTCTAAGAAGTGTGCACAGATGGTCACTGCAGTAAATATGTGTGTGTGTGTGTGCGCGCGCACGCGTGTGTTGGGGGGGGGGGCATGCCATTATTTCTTTAATTTTCTTCCCAAACCTCAGAAGTGAGCACAGGTCACTATATCTTGTGTTATGCTGGAGATAATGTGGACATTATTTCTTTAACTTTACTCACAAAAGTAAGTGGTGTGCAAAGAGGTTCACTAAACCTTGTATAGTAGAACTGCACTGTCTAAGAGTAACAAATTGGAAATATTACTGTCATCATTATTTTTTTGCACTTTCATCACAATCAAGCATTAGATGCATATGCAGGTGGTTATTGTTTGAGGAGAGTAAGGAAGCATGTTGTTTATATATCTCTGACAGTAGCAGGTTGAAATATGCTATATTCTGTTTTTTTCAGTTTCATTCCAGCCTGACCTCAGAGAGGTACACAGATGGTGCCTGTCTTTTGGGAGTACAGGAGAAGAGGCATGCTGCATATATGTATGACAGCAGCTAGTTGAAATATAGGACTGTGACCATTTGGGCCTTAATTCTTAACCCAGTCTAACACTAGAGGAGGGTATGCAGATGCTGACTATCTTTTTTTTTTATTGAATAGGCAGAGAGGCAGGTACTATTCCTATATGTGATTTGTGTATCATCACAAGCATTTGTTCTGTCAGTTTACTGTGTGAACTAACATTTTGTTAGCTTTGAGCATTAAGCCTTGGATGCCATGTATTTCTTCCTTGAAATTAAAAAGAATGTATTACTGAAAAAATTTCCCATAACTTCTATTTAAACAATCAATGGATGAAAAAGGATGTTTAAAAAAACTCCCAAATTCACCTCAGACCATTTAAAGCCCCTATTACGTCTGAGTCCTAGCAACCACTTCTCCTCCAGGTTAATGCTGTTATTTCCTCCACACTTATCAGGCTGGTATAATGGTTAAGGTGTTTAACTTACAAACACAAGGTTCAGGGTTTGATCCTTACATATGGTAATTGGCTAGGCTTAAAATGGTCATGAAGGGCAGTTAGCCTAGTACTAATCTATGAACCTATGTGTGGAATCAATATGGGGGGAAAACCATTGAGTAAGACAAACTGTGAAGAAAGAAAGGAAAAAGTAATCTGGATGGTGTGGATTGGCCATGATGGGGAGAGAGGGCGACCAGGGAGGCAGCAGGTGATGTACATGGGGGGCATCATAAAGTCCTTCACTTAGGGCGACAGTTCACCTAAGACCAGCCATGGTGATGCATATGTTTATTTATGATAAATGGAAACAATGGCCCATTATCTTTAGGTACTGACATCTACTCCATGCATTTATATGGATTACGCCCGTGAATGCGAACACATCTGCATTCACACAGCCTGAGACCATACATTCATACCTTTTCTATTTTTCTTGTCTCATTGTCTCATGCCATGGCAGTTACAACTGTGGGACTGATTCTTCTTACAGCTGATGCACACAATCTGTACGTGTTTGTCTTCATTGTAAAAGCTGATAGTTTTGTTAACTACAAGTACTTTAATGCATTTGTTTATGCCTACAGCTGTTCCGTTTGGTAGGAAGTGAGCAAAGATTTTTTACAACAAATTACAGATACTGCAACTTCAATGATCATGAAGAAGAAAGCAAATTTCTTCAAAACAATATAATCCACACTGGCCAAAAGATACAGACCCTCTTACAGCACGATTTATTTATTATTATTATTTATTTATTGCCATTTGTTTAGTTGGATAGTTTGACTTGGTTAACAAAGAAAATCCTTTTTAGCAGAGGCCCAGGGAGAAAAGGTCCATAGAAAGATGTTGAATACATAGACATAATATTAGAGTTAATAAAATATTGAAGTGTAAGGCCAGCAAACAAACAAAAAATCATATACAAAACAAATAGTATGTTACATTTGCTAAATAAGGTCAGTAACATATTTATGTTTTAGTGGAATGCTAGAACAGATCAGTTCAGAACCGCAACAAAGTGCAGTGTGGAGGAGTACACAATTTTAAGAATCAGGATAAAACCATAGTGCATCACAATGTGCGTGTGTACACACACATGCAATGCAGATCCTGCAGATGTGGTAGGTGGTGAAAAAGCATGTTTTCAGACAAAGAATGAGAGAGTGAGGGAGAATATGCATTTTAGTAGGTGGTAGTGTAGCATAAATATTAGCAAGAGTACAAGGAGTACAAGGACAAAGGCAGAACATGAGTGGTAATCTTTCTTAGTTCATGTAGGGTTGAGTGGATGCAAGGTCTGACAGAGATATACATTGTTTGGCTAAGAAGGAAATATAACTTCTGTCATAAGCAGCAATGGTCCTTTTCTGGCCAACAGGAGGTAAACAGCTGTTTTCACAGTAAGCATGGCTAGCAGGAGCTGAATTCTTGCTTTTTCTATATATACTGTTTATTAATTAGTATATGGCAATAGCTGTCTTTACTAGCAGCAGCAGAAATGTAGTTCCTTCACTGACAGTTATGAGTAACTGCTAGTCTTCCCTGGCAGTGCTACTAATCCATCCATCCCTCATCCATTTTGGTTACCTACTTTGATGTATTCGAGGTCAGGAGGAGCAGGAATCTGTTTTGGTAATCAATGGGCATAGAGGTGGAAACAATAATGGACAGAACTATAGTCCATCAAAGTGTGCATGTGCACACATGTGCACACACACACACACACACACACACACACACACACACACACACACACACACACACACACACACACACACACACACACACACACACACACACACACACACACACACACACACACACACACACACACACACACACACACACACACACACACACACACACACACACACACACACACACACACACACACACACACATTCTCTCTCTCTCTCTCTCTCTCTCTGCACACACCTAGGAACAACTTGAAAACCACCAATTCATCCGTCTATATGTCTTAGAGAAGTGGGTAGGGAGGCCAGAACATGTAGCCAGCAATATCCAACTGAACACAGTACACAAAGATTCCACACAGAAGGCACTCCAGGAAAAAAGCAAACCAGAAAGCCAGATATGTGCTGTGGCAGCATTGTCATCTGCTGCACTACTGTGTTAGGCAGCACTGGTGATGCTCCTCTCATCTCCAATAAAAGTAAGCCAGTCCTGGTTAGCAGAAGGGATCCTTGTTTTATCCATGTACCTACTGGGATGTGTTAAACCCCTACTCCATGTTCTGTAGTGTAAAAATCTTATTTGCTAATGACCGAAAGAAAAACCTGTCTAAAAGTGCTACATCTATATACATGTATACATGCATATGGTCATTTGCACAAATGGATAATTAATGCAAATTGTATAACTATAGGCCACTTTGTCACAATAGCTCTTTACCATTCTCTTTTTATAAAAGTTCTGTAAAATATGCAGACCATACTCATAAAATATAGTATTTATCTGTCAGTACAGTGCTAGCTTTTTTAAGAAAACAATGTCTTAACAGCAACCCTTACCTCTGCTATAACCTGACAACACAAATGGCATTACCATCCAATCAGCTTTGTTCATACCCACAGTAAGGAATGTGGCAGAGCTACTCTTTGCTCTGCTGTGTATCTGAGTCCTAGTCTGGATGACAGCGAGAGGGTTTTGTACTCCTCATTACTATATAATGAGCACCAAAAGTTAACGACATGAAGGTGTTTCCAGTGAATTGATGTCATGGAACAAACTGGGAAGTATCCTATAAAACTGTTGCTCTTTTTTGCCTGAATAATTTCTGTGCTAACAGACATCTCAAAGAATGTAATTTCTCATCAGGTATCCTATGATTCCAGGCTATGCAGTCATTAATGACACAAAGCTGTAATATCTGCATGTACAGATGATTAGACACAGAAACATAGTTCATAGTTTGTTGTCTAGTTCTGGAGCCAACCATTTTTATACTTATCACCAAAATTTTTGACATAAAAAAATACATTGAGAAAATAATATGTATGAATACTCTTTAAACAAGAGATCTTTTCACTTAGAAATATTAAGGCTCGAAAACCAATTATTTTTTGCAGAGCTGTGATGAAAAGAATAGATAAGTTTAAAGTATTGGGGTGGAATACAGTTTTATTCTCTAACAAGACGTATTAATTTTATTTATGCTCATAAAGATATAAAGTAATTATTTTGGAGTATCTAAAATGCAACTGAGCATATGGAGGAGTTGGTCTCTCTATCTTTAAATGACAAATGAGCTGAATATTCTGTCTCCGGAGGCTCGTCTTCTGTTCATGGATGGAATACAGTATGGCTGACAAGGTTTGCCATCTTCGTAATTTAAAAAATACTGCACTACAGAAGGGTGCAGCAGTCCTGCATGCCCTTTGAACTCTGGCACAAAAGCATTAAAGCAAGAATTAATATTCATTCATAAGAGGACCAATGCACTACGATGTTTTATCAAGGTGTCATCCTAGCTATGCTAGCTTTCTTTTTTTTTATCATCTATAAAATTTGCTCTCAATAGGCCTAATCCTTCACTTAATATTTCCTTAATGATTTTGCTATCATGTTCTTTATCACCATCTATTACTGGACAGGACAATTAATTAAGTTCATAATTAAAGAGGATATCATCACTGATAAACACCTGCTCAGTCTTTCACAAATATTAAATTATTCAGTGAATATGTCAAGTTTGACAACAGGAGAATAAGACCCCCTGCAAAATAGTCAAGCATTTAGGCACATCTGCCTACTCCTGGCTTGCAGGTGCACGCTAAACATTCTTCATGAGAAAAACAAATTTATTTACTGCAGCACATTCAGTAAACATCAAAACTCTGAATTCTAGCTTTGCTTTACTCAAAATGTGGCTTAAATGTTTTCATGATCTGAAACACAAGTCAAATGAGGCAGTTTCTAATCAATAACACTGCACATGTTTATATATTTAAATTAGAGATATTTTATATAACAGTTTTATAAAAGTTCCACAACAGCATATGTTTTGCATAGAACAGCAGTAATACATGGCAGACTGAAACATAGGCCATACATACTTATGTTAATATTATGCCAAACTGCTTAATATGCTGAATTTTTGACATGTTATCAGCAGACTGTAGAAAACAGTACTAGAAGAATGACAGCAAGAATGAAATTGGGAGAAAAGCGCCAAATTTAACATGTACAGGTGACAAAAGTTTAGAAAAAAAGCATTCGCAATTGTTTTTTTGAGAGATGGCTATTGCGATGCATTAAGTAATCTAAAACCCTTTTTCCTTTTTATCAGGAAAACAACCTGAATATTTACAGGAATTACTAAGGCAAAGGATCTGTAGTTTCTGGCTCACAGCCACTCTGAGACACAGTGGCCCAGAAGACCTGAGTTCAATTATCATCTGAGGTACTTGAAGAACAAGCCAGTGAAGGTTTGGAATGAATGGCCTGTGTTGACTCCAACATCCTTAGGGAGGGGAACTGGCTAATTCACACTACAGGAGCATACTGGAGGAAGACTGTGCACACTGGGACCCAGGAACATGAGCAGAGTCAAGGAGTACTTGCAACTCAGCCAGAAGTCATAGGTGTATAGAAAAACTTAGCCATCCTGGACATTATGTAGCAGGCAATACATCATGCCTGTTAGGCAACAGGCGGTGAGCTGTAAGCCCAACATACAAAAATTCTGGTGGTCAACAGGATTGGCACTGTCCAGTGCTATCCCTGAAGTCCCTGCATGGCCCACAAAATATGAGGTCTTCCATCTCCTCCCCAGTAGCTGCAACAGTCTCAAGACAAACAGGGCCTACTGGGTGGCTGGAGATGGGTTAAGATAGCTGTGCAAAGATCTCCCTCCTGGATTAGAGAATGATGTCACAGCTAAACTTCTCATATAATGCATATACCTTGAAAAAAATATTCTTTGAATTTCTAATTTCTTATTTCTTTTGGAGAAGACTTAACTTGTCATTTTGGGCATATGGAAAATATTTTGATAAAAGACAACCTTTGAGGTCACAGAGAATATACGTTTGTGTCTCAGGTTGTCTACTACTTAATTGTGCCAACAGACTTTGAGGGTTATTTTACATTTTTTCAAGAGAAGCCGAGACATGGTAGTGCAGATATATAAACCAAAATCTGTAACAGAAGGTAATGACATTCTTAAAATGCACAGATGTTTCTGGTATTATGTACTTCTTATGTGTGGAGAGTAACCCTACCTCTACAGCCATAAATTTGACTAATTTGGTCGAGGCATGCTTCTCTGTAAACCAATCTTTGCAAATCCACAATAGGTGATGCACTAATCTTTGTCATTTATGAACCATGGTCACTAATAACTGAAAAAAAAAATTCCATTTAACCTCTTAATCTGGAAATAGTTTATTTCTTTTGTAACTAAAGACTAATGGTTTTGGAAAAAACATTCCCATATATTTAAATTCTTGAAAGATTTCAAATAAACTGTGTGATGTATGTTGATGGTTACTGTGATTGCTGTGTGTAGTACTATATGCAAACAAAAGTGTTCTGCAACATTGTTTAAAAACAGAATAAAATACAGACCTGGCAAAACTAAACCACAAGGGACACTGAGGGTTACACACTGACTTAAGAAAATGGATTTCAGAAAGGATTATTATGATGGGAAAGCTTTAGCTCAGCAGTTTACCCTATCACTATAAACCTTTCCAGTTCATAGACCACCCTTCAGTGAGGTTTTCCACTTTCTGGAACCCCTGCATGGAGTGCAGAGCTGAATGATAAAGCAGCAGTTCAGTGGAATGAGTAATACTACCTAGCCATGTGCCCTCCCCTGGGCTGAGTAATACTACCTAGCCATGTGCCCTCCCCTGTGATGAGTAATACTACCTAGACATATACCTTCCCCTGGGAAGAGTAATACTATCTCGCCATGTGCCCTCCCCTGGGATGAGTAATACTAACTAGCCATGGGACATCCACTTGGATGAATCATACTACCTAGCCATGCACCCTCCACTGGAATGAGTAATACCACCTAGCCATGTGCCCTCCCCTGAAATTAGTAATACTACCTAGCCATGTGCCCTCCCCTGGGCTGAGTTATACCACCTTGCCATGCACCCTTCACTGTAATGTGTAATACCACCTTGCCATGTGCCCTACCCTGGGATGAGTAATACTACCTAGCCATACACCCTCCACTGAAATGAGTAATACCACATAGCCATGTGCCCTCCCCTGAAATGAGCAATACTACCTAGCCATGTGCCCTCCCCTGGGCTGAGTAATACTACCTACCCATGTCCTCTCCTGGAATGAGTAATACTACCTAGCCATGCGCCCTCCTCTGAAATGAGTAATACTACCTAGCCATGTGACCTCCCCTGAAATGAGTAATACTACCTAGCCTTGTGACCTCCCAGGAAATGAGTAACACTACCTAGCCATGTGTCCTCCCCTGGAATGAGTAATACTACCTAGCCATGCGCCCTCCTCTGAAATGAGTAATACTACCTAGCCATGTCCCCTCCCCTGGAATGAGTAATACTACCTAGCCATGTGCACCCCTCTGGTATGAGTAATAGTACCTAGCCATGTGCCCTCCCCTGGGCTGAGTGATACTCCCTAGCCATGTGCCCTCCCCTGGGATGAGTAATACTAACTAGCCATGTGCCCTCCCCTGGTATGAATCATATTACCTAGCCATCTGCCCTCCCCTGGGATGAGTAATACTACCTAGCCATGTGCTCTCTCCTGGGATGTGTAATACCACCAGGCCATGTGCCCTCCCCTGAAATGAGTAATACTACCAAGTCATATGCCCTCCGCTGGAATGAGTAATACTACCTAGCCATGTGCCCTCCCCTGGAATGAGTAATACCACCTAGCCATGTGCCCTCCCCTGGAAATATCAGTGACTCCCAATGTGCTCGGCTGGGATTCAGACAACTGTTTGGCTACATAAACTTTCACTGTTGGATGAAAAAATGATCACTACAAAAATATAGCTGTCACTCCTTTACTTCTGTTGGAGTACTCAAAGTGATGAAAACATCAGCAAAGATGTGGGGACGGGAGGTATTAGTAAGTGCATCTGTGCAGAAATATTTGTGTATGGGCATAGATGAAACTACATTAAAAGTATGCACACCTGTCTAATCAGACAAGGGGGATTAGGTAGGGAATTGAAACTCTGGATGTGTGTGTGTGTGGGGGGAGCAGGAGTGTCTGAATATGTATGTGTGTTTTAGTGTATGGGATGCCTTTGCCAACATAATACATGGGATGCTAGGGAGAACACTAGCATTGTCAGTTCTGACAACACTACCATGGGGTACTGTGTAATTCAGAGACATGCTAATTAGCTGATAATGTCATCACTGTCTTTCAACATTTTGAACGTTGTATTTTTTCACACTCATGGTAGTTGGGCAATTACTGTAAATGGTGAGCCTTTGTCTGAATCAAAGTCATTGTGTTCTACTTTAAAAGAAAGCTCTCAGATAAGAGGTACCAGGTTAATCAAATAAAACTTTTTTGAAGGAACCTGGATTGCTGGTCTGTTGGCATTCAAGGTCTTTGACAGGCTGATATGACCTCACTTATAATTGTCTGGTTTTAATAAGAATGAATTAAAGATATTCACTGAGTGGAGTTGATACAATGGGTGCGTTGTAATATTTTTATTAATAAAGTGTAAAAGGATAACATATTCAAAATATTCCAAGGGTCTGAAGCCTTTTATAACCATGAAGACAGACAGTGACCATTCCCAGCAACAGTCATCCTGTGAAGAGCAGGAATACAGTGGACCCCAAAGTTATCAATGGTTCTTGCAAATTCTTAGTGAATACAAAATATTTGCCTTCCACTTAATGGAAGAATGAGAATTGCATTAAAAATCATTTATAGTATCCATACATCATGAATGCATAGACATATATAATTTAATAGTGGAAAACAGAGCATTACATAGTTCAAAATGAACAATTTTTTTGTTGGAAAAGTAATGCAATGGCAAATACATCCTGTGCATGTTTGTGCTCCAGTCAGATGTCATTTAATACAAACATAGACTTGCATATGCTTCATAAATTGCATTTTCTTGAATTTCTCAGAGAATGCCATTTAAAATATTGTTATGTACATTAATTTTGCTTTGGAACACTGACTAAATAAAGGTTAGGAGTATAATGAGTAGTCTGGTTGATAAATACACTTTCCAAAGTGAACTTCTCGATCATCATCATCATAGGTTCATAGGTTCATAGGTAAGTACTAGGCTATCTGCCCATGGGCATTTATAAGCCTAGCCACAGAGTGATGGCTTTCACCTCCCCATTAGATTAGTAACCTGGGCCTCTGTCAACAGGGCTCCTGAAGTGATCCCAGGGTAGAACTTACAATTACCCATCCACTCATCAAGATTTCTCTTGAAAAGGGTCAGAGAGGAGCTCTGTTGAATATGGATTGGGATTCTATTCCAGAGTGAGGGGAGTCACTCATCAACCCCTTTTTCCCTATTTTCTACATGGGGATGGGTGTTGAGTTAACTGTTGCCATCTCTCTCGATTAAACTAAGAATGTCTCACTATCTGCAAGAAATGCAAAACCTGACTAGTGCTATAGAATCTTCAAGATCAAAAAGTTTGTTATGTACAGTTTAGTTTGCTATGCATTGGTTGGTGTACATTAGAGCTGACAGAAATACATTGAGATATATTATTCACAAATGGTTCCAATGTAAAACTTCAAATGTCTAAAAGTCAATGAACCACAACTCTGAAAAGAAATGACTGAAATATGCAAGGGCAAAAATTCAAACAGAGGTTTTTTTTGCAGGGGTATGAGTCTCCTGCAACTCCCAATGTGGGGGCAAGCCCCTCCCAAATATATATATATATATATATATATATATTCCAACTCAGCTGATGCACAAACACGAGGAAGGGAGAAAAAACTTTGTTGACAATAAACACACACACACACACACACACACACACACACACACACACACACACACACACACACACACACACACACACACACACACACAAAGACATCATACCAGCCATGATTTCCGATGGCAAACAGTCATCAACATTTCATTCCTCTGTCTTTTGTGACTTGGGAACCTGATACTCTGGGAAGAGGTACCCAGCAACCTGTAGAGTCTACCTAACCAGAAAACCATAAGATACACATAGCTGACAAAGAAACCTGCCTGTAATTGTCATAATTAACTATAAAACTAACTAAAATTAAAGAGACTTCTACTGTTGCATCACTTCACTTATACACCTGCGTTGGCTTTCTCTTTGTATGCCAGTTTTCTTCCACCCCTCTAAATTAAAATATTATTTCTAGTTCCTAAAAAGTATCTCCTCTCTAAATATTATATTTTTGCTTGTACTTGTGAATGGGTTGTGGCTGAAGAGTCCAAAACAGACCAGTTTACTTATACTTAAATGAACTGAAAATACTTCATTAAAAAGTACAGCAAAAATTTTCTAATCAGAAATAAAATGTAGCATGCATAAGCTAACAAATGCTCTTGCTTCAGAGATAAGTGGTGTGGGTCAAGAGAACGCTGGTCAAACATGTAGAAATAATAACTAAAAAAAATTACATCTATATCTATCTCTCTCTCTCTATATATATATATATATATATATGTGTGTGTGTGTGTGTGTGTGTGTGTGTGTGTGTGTGTGTGTGTGTGTGTGTGTGTGTGTGTGTGTGAGTGTGTATGTGTGTATGTATATATGGATCTTTTTAAATCCATTGAATACTACTTTTTGATCGACATTATGCATGTTGACATGCTAATACACATGCACTGAGAATTAATTCTCAGCACATGCAAAACTTTAAAAAAAAGGAAAACATTGTTTTTTGCAGAGGGGGAAGACCCCTATACCCCCCTGCTAATTATATATTCTAAAAACAAGATTGCAGAGTCCCCAGGGAAAATCGTATATTCCCCTACCCCAGTATTGTTGCTCTAACCCGTCTACTGACCATCTGTTCAGCCACCAAATTTGGCCGATTAAACAGATGTTGACTGAAGTACTCTTTGACAAAGTTTATGGGACCCATATGTATATGTATACTATATAAGAAATAGACATAAAATAAATAACTACTGTTAGATGGTGACAATAGGGGAAGGATTTGATGTTACCTCTCAAACTTTCTGAAAATATTAATTTTAAAAATCAAGAATTGAAATCTATTAATTTCACATTTCAAGCTCCAAACATTGTAAATTACTCTGAGTCTGAAAGGAACAGTTCATTATCACAGTGAGCTCCTTAATAATTATGAGCTTAAAAACATTATTTATGTTAAGTATTCCACAAAAAAAAACTCTAATACTAAAAACACATTTAAATACATGCACACACACACACACACACACACACACACACACACACACACACACACACACACACACACACACACACACACACAAAAGATTACTAACTACAACATTTAAAATTCCTAAACAGATATAAAATTTTCTAATGAAAATTAAAGCAATACAGAATCAGGTAAAGAGCAGGTACATGTAGCTTATCTGGCTATGATCCCGCCAGTCTCTTTCCCTTCACATATATCAATGGACAGTTTAAGCACAGCAGCACAAAACTCGAATTGCACTTCTTCATGGAAAGTGAGTAGAAAATGGATGCCCAGAGTGATAATCAAAGAACAGTTCTTTGCATGTACTTCAGCAATGTTGCAAAATGAAAAATAAAGGTGGATTAAAACCCAGAATACCTTTTCAGCATGCCTTCAATGTGCTATCCTATGTACAATTTTCAATTTTCTTGCAGATCCTTAGAAATGTCTTTTTTTTTGTTATGGCTAGAAATACAAATGTATGGGGGGAAAAGATTCCATATTTAAGCACAAAGCTGACCATTTAACTACTAGAATTGCCATGACCATGGCACTCCATAAATCATTAGCAATGGTAGTACTACATAGGCATGAAGGAAGACAGCAGGCCTTCAACTCCTGATACCTGGGAAACTAGGCAACAGACTGCAGCCAGGCAAAGACTGGCAGCGTGGACTTTTCAATGCTCCTGGGGAGTAAATCTTTTTTTTTTTTTCTTTTCACTGCTCACAATCATTCAGAAAGACAGCAATGAAATGGTACAGTCAGGTGAGATTTGCTAGCTTTACTGTGGACGCATACTTTATTTTTTATTTTACATTTGTTGACCGGGATAGTCCGACTGGATGCATGTCCATTTTCAGCGGAGGCCCGGGGAGAAAAGCTCCAAGGGTAAGCAGATACAGCATTACATAATACCAGCATTACATATTACAAACAGACTATTTACAGGGATTACATAAGTAAGCAAGTTAAACAAGTTCAACAGGTTAGAGTTAATCCCGAGTGTAAGTCAGGATTAAGTTAAATTACACAGTAAACTGGTTAACAGATTTTTACACATTCTAGAGAGAGTTAGCCAGGCTTGATACAATGACATAGCCAGTTAAGTGACAAATGTTGTTTGCGTCTAGTTTTAAATTGACCTAAGGTGGAAAGTAAGGTAATATCAGCTGGAAGAGAGTTCCAGGATCTACTTACAGAGTTTGCAAAGAGAGAGTCACCAGCTGTGTTATTAATTTTGCTAGTCTGAATTAGTAGTTTGTTAGAGGATCGAAGCAGTCTAGGATTGTTATAGGGGTGATAATACTTTTAAGTGCAGGAGTATTGTTCGGATTATAGAGGATTTTATAGGCCATAATCAGTTGGTTATACTGGATTAGGCTGGGTAGTTCAAGCCACCCAAGCTGATTCAGATTGATGCAATGATGTGTCCTAAATGGCAGCCCAGTGGCAAACCTGGCAATGTTGTTGTAGCATATTAAGAGTTTGTTAAGGATAGTCTTGTTTAAATTCGAGAGTAGAGGGGATGCATACAGAAGGGTTGAAAGAAGGTGAGAGCGAGCTATGGCAATTTTAGCTGAAGGGGTTAGGAAGGCTTTTATTCTGTAAAGTGACCCTAGCTTTTTATTGATGGTTTTGATAGTTTGGTTAATATGTAGGTCGAATTTTAGATTATTATCTATGATGACATCTAATAGTTTTGTAGAGGGGTCAGGGGAGATTATTGTGCCATCATTTGAATGTATGGTAAAGGTGAAAGCAGTAGACCTATGTGTTTGTGAAAATAACAACATTTTAGTTTTTTTGGGATTTAGGATCAGACAACATTCGGAAATCCAGTTTTCTGTTGTTTAAAGGTGGTCTGGGTAGCTGACCATAACTCTATTGGAGATGTGGCCGAGCAAATCAGAGTAGAATCATCAGCATAATTGGATACAGCTGACTTTTGGGCTGACAGTATAAAGATCATTATTGAAGATGGAGAACAGCAAGGGCCCTAGTATAGAGCCATGTGGTACTCCAAGGGTGCTAGGTAGAAGGTTAGAGAGTTTGTTCTGCCAGAGGACAGCCTGCTGTCAACCATTCAGGTAGGATTGAAACCATTGAAGGGCTCTAGTATGTAGACAGAATGTTTGCAGGGTGTGGATTAAAAGTTGGTGATCAACCATATTGAATGCCTTGGAAAGATCCAAGAAGAGGGCTGAGGATATATAATTATTGTTGTGATTATGGTTTATGGTGTTGGTAAAGGCTAGGAGGGCTGAAGTAGTGCTGTGATGAGGACAGAAACCATGCTGAGTGTCTGCCATAAGGTGATTCTGGATTAGGTGGTGCATGAGTTGTCTATGAATACATTTTTTCATAATCTTTGCAAGTGGAGAGAGTATAGCTATTGGCCTATAATTGGAGAATTCAGCAGAGCTGCCTCCTTTGTGAAGTGGGATTACATAGGGTATTTTCCAGATGGTGGGAATTTTAGCTTCTACTATGGTTCGATTGATTAGTATTGAGATGGGGTAAGCAACAGCATCAGCTGATTTTTGTAGGTACTCGTCAGGGAGTTGATCAGCAGAAAGTGTATTGGGGTTATACAGCTTGGCTTGGGAGACAAACCTTATGCCTGACAGTGCCGCAAGTTGCAAACTTTATTATATACAAAATCAGGGACCTTTTCAGTACTCATACATTTTGAGGAACATTGCACAAAATATGGTAGATAAATGATGCCATAAATGCTTTCAGAGGTAGCATATGCAATGAAAGCAGTACCTAATTTTCAAAGAGGCCTTGCTTTATGTCTTAGATGGCATTTTCCCAGGGCAGGGCAGTTCTGATCCCCATCTTGATATCAGTGTACATGTTGCATTTAGTCTATCAGTACAGCTTTAATATCTTCCTTATCACTGTAAATAAGAAAATGCTTGATTGTACAAAAAAGTAAGTAAAAAGATGTACTTCTGTAAAGTATATTCCTCTAAACACTGATAATCACCCTCACTTTTTTAATCTATCCATGGTTTAGCCATCTTTCGCTGTACCACTGTTATTTAAACAGATAAGGTTGGGCACAGCTAACAAGTTATACTTTACAAGCATGAGTATGAGATCAGGATCCCAGGTGACACAAAAATGTGATGTTTGTCCCCTACTAGTAGTGAAGAGTGAAAACAGAACATAATGCCCACGGTATTTCATTTTATCATTTCATGACTTTGGAGTTATACATTTCTCAAACTAAGCAATAAGAACATTTCCCTATGGAATTAAAGGAAAACTCATGTTTTTCTCAACACATTGTGTTTTCCTTTCATTTAATCCAAACCACAGAATCATACAATAATCTGATTTACATGTCAACTCGTCTTCCACCCCATATCTGTTTCTACAGTTTTGCTGGCTACCACTTTGGCTGTCTGTGAAATTGTGGGTATTGTCTTCTGATATTTTCCACCGATTTTTACACTATACAAGCAGTTGTGGCTAATACAGGTCTATAAGTATGAAAGGAGTTGCTACTTTGAAGATGATTAGCAACCTTAAGAAAACAATCCAATTAAGCCATAGATTCTAGATCTAAGACCAATAAAAGGTCTTAAACCAAGATATGGACTGCAAAGTCAAGTCTTTTTAAGTCACAGATGATCAATTCCACACACTGGCTTGAAATAATGATCTGAAACTATAACTATGAGTTGTAACAAAAGCAGTTGCACTTACATCTGTTTAATTTCAGTATGTACATGAAATTACTTTTAAAGGGATGGCCACAAAGAGAATCAAGAGTGAGGGAGTGCAAATGACACTCTTGCAAGAGCAGGAAAACACAGCACTTTCACTATAATTAAATGTAGAGAATGGACCACAGAAGACTGATTTGCCACCAACTTGTAATTTTATAGA
This sequence comes from Protopterus annectens, assembly GCF_019279795.1. Classification (NCBI taxonomy): domain Eukaryota; kingdom Metazoa; phylum Chordata; order Ceratodontiformes; family Protopteridae; genus Protopterus; species Protopterus annectens. The sequence goes on from NC_056741.1 coordinate 1,609,415,578, forward strand.
TATATATTTCACTGTGAGAAAAAATACACATACATTTGTATGTATGTATACATATACACACACACACACACACACACACACATATATATATATATATATATATATATATATATATATATATATATATATATATATATATATATACACACACATATACACTCCACTATACCAAAGAATGATGCCCGATGAAAAAAGGTGCTTGGAACTGCTCAAATGTAAATCCACACAATATTCCAGTACTTGACTAAGCAATCCTCAGGGCCAAATAACCACAGAATACCAAAAAGCAGTGTGCAAAGAGGTTTAATGGCAGACAGGTTCAGCCACTTCTTCCACAGTATATATACATGCACGTACATATATATATATATATATATATATATATATATATATATATATATATATATATATATTTATATAAATATGGATCTACTTCACAATGCCGAACTTTCAGAATGCCGACAACCATATGTCTGACACCATATAACCGAGATCCGAAATCTCGACATTGTAAGTAGACCATGTAAAAGGAAAATAAAATTTACTTTCAACTGCTACACCCCCCTGCACCCCCTGGGGGGGGGGGTCCACCCCCACACCCCCCGTAACTTTAATATACCAACTCCAAGATTGCACTACAGTGCAGGAATGGAAATCTTTCCATTCTGCACTATAATGAGATGCCGGTTTTGCATTGTCGGTATTCCGAATGTCGATCATATGGTTGTCGGCATTCTGGAGTGCCGGTAGTGTCAGGTAGACCTATATATATATATATATATATATATATATATATATATATATATATATATATATATATATAGATTAGTGTTACAGGAAACTTCAGAACAGTGTGACTTTTTTACATTTATTAGGTGTTGTTCTTTAGCTAAGAACACTTATCTTCCCTGATCTTCCCTAATATAGCTTATATATTTAAAAACTTTCATTTTGATTTACCTCACTGCTTAGCCTTAATCCATGTTATAAATGCTGCTTTATGAACTTTTTTGGGACGTCAAGACAACTACTTGCTCTTATGTCCTGGAAAGACTCTCTCCTCCTTCCATAATTTGCAAAAGGAATTAACAGAAGATGGGGAGCTACCACTTCTATTAATAACTTTTGTTTTATCTCCCCCCACTGTACTTGCCACATGGTTCTACTACCTTAAAACACCTAGTCCATTTATTCTATAAGGCCTGAGACATAGGCACATCCCCCAGGCTAGGTAAGTGTCATACCTCTCAACCTCTTAGTGAAAGAAATCTGGACAAAGTCTGACAGAATGGGAGGACAAAGGCCCAAAAACAGGGACAGATTTTAAGTATTGCTCTTAGAAACTTAGGAAGTTGCTAGAGTAGCAGGATTTGTGTTGACATATATTTTTTGAAGGATTTGAAGTATGAAACTCAAATGTATGTCATTATTTAATGACTTCAACCCACAGATCATCCCAGTGATTTGCAAGAAAACCACATATTTTATGAGGAACAGTCCAAATATTTGAGGCAAAAATCTGGACATTCTGCGAAAATCTGGGCAGTTGAAAGGTATGGTAAGTGTTATACAACCTATTCATCCTTGCAGAAACTGCCTTAGCAGCCAATTCATTCCTCCTCTGGTGACAGTTGAGTGGTAGGGAATAGTCCAGATTTACTGTCCAGATAGGTGGCCTACCCCTCTCCCTAGAAACATCCTCACACCCTTTTGGCAGCTCTAAGAGCTTCTCAACCACTGTCAGGCCTAGTGGGCATGCCTCCACATACTGTCTGCGCTGTGTGAATGTGGACATAGACAACACTTGTTTACAGTCTCATGTTCCACAGGTGCAACACCTAATATTTCTGCTAGGTGTCACCCAAGTGGAGAATCAAAACCACCTCCATCCATCCAGAATGGGAAAGCTAACCACATCCACCCTTGTCAGATCATACAGATATAATAGCCATTAGCATAACCCAGGTTACCTGTGCTTACTAACATTTTTCTAATAGCTTTGTTAACTGGACAGTCCCGGAAGAACTCCATGGGAAGAAGTGGAAAGTTGAAGCATTCAAACCTAGGTTTGCAGCTTTGCAGCCCTCAATCTAACAAGTTGTCTGTATGGACTCCTAAGTGCACTAACATTATTCCCCTGCCTTAATTTCTGCTGTTTTCTTCAAACTTCCTCATAACACTAGGGTTTGGGGAGGTGCATTGTTTATGATATACTCCATTAAGTGGATGCTGAAAATTAAACAAGAAAGGTTAATCTATGATGGTGGAATGCAAAAAGTAATTACATCATACATTATTAGAGCAAGGCATTCCTGAGTTAGATGATTAGCATCCCCAGTGAGGAACGTTGCTAAGCAATGGGATAGGACTGAATGACCAATATGGGTGTTCAATAGAAACTGGTAAGGGTATACATCCTTCAAGGTAGGGGAAAGAAGAGGGACTGGCAATATTTTTCATGATAAAAATAAAATGTCCTCTCCATGCAGGGCTGAATGAGATTTTGCTTAAAGTCCACAGGCTCTGTCATCTCAGTGATCTTAAATTTTGTGGTCTACAGCTCTGGTTTGGTGAACAGGCAGGCACAATGTTCTTGTCTGCCCACATTAATTTCTCCAAATTATTTGGGTTTCTAATACCATGATGGGAATGGACCCCATTCTGAAGTCAGGGTATAATTAAAGTTCATGAAATTAGTATTGTTTTAATCTTTGATGTTAGCCAGAAATGGTCTTCATAGCACCAGGAATGTGCCCAGAACTGACTCCTCCTTCTGCAATACATACGGAGTCAAATGTATCAATAGCATATCTAAATAGGATTGTAAATTCTTTTTAATGAGACCCACTGCCCCTATTACTATTGAAACTGCCCTTGTTTCTGTCGGTAAATCCTGGTATTTTATGATTTTGTGTTTCTGTGTACATAAGACACTATAATCAGTGGGTGTAGCAATTTCAATGATCAATGCTACTTTTACCTTCTTTTTATCTACTGCTATATCTGGCTTTCTCTTATCTATTTTTAAAACTGTTGGCAATGGGTGACCCCATGTGATATAAACTTCATCATTCACTACAATGCTTTGTGGCTCATGTTTCTAATGATTCTTAGCTATTTCAGTATTGTAATGTTTGCACAATCCCCAGTGCAACAGTCTTGACACGATTATGCCTTTCAATATATGTCATTAGTATATCAACCCATCAACAAGATGTGTGACTATTTCCAGTTCTGTTTTACAGAACCTGCATTTGTCTGTTTTCTCCCTTCTGTTCAAAGTACTTTGTAAACTAACATATACATAGTCCACTATCCTGGGCCATCAATATTAACCTTTCATCTTTTGGTTTAAATTCACCTGTCCTTCACTATTCCTGCATCAGATCCTGAGTGACATGAGGTTGTTCCAGGAGTTTTCTCTACTTGAAGCTATATTTATGCCTTTTCCACATTTCTTGCCTTCTCATCTGAGCCTTCTCCTTATATTCTTTTTTTTGTTTTAGGTACATTCAGTTGCTGCCTGATATTTGACCACTTCCAGTTTGGTTTCCATTCTCGCTTGACAGTGACGTGCTTCTGCTAAACTAAGTAAGGACGTCATCTTAGATTTGTTCTCCTCATGTTTTAATACTTTCACTATGTTTGGATCTGGTGAGGTTAGGAGATATATATGCAGCCCTATGACTGCAGATCTGTACATGTAATCAATTCTGAGGAGACCCATGCCTCCTTCAGACCAAATAATATATAATTGGGGTATGCACTGATTTTATATATCATTTGTTAAGCATGAAGCATTTTTCTTGTTTTCCTGTCCAACTGATCCAATACCATTTGGGGCCAACCAGTCACCCCATAACTGTAAGTTAGAACAGAAAGAGTAAGCTGGTTTAGATGTCAGAGCTGTTTTCAGTATTAATTTTTGTCTTCTAAAATATTCTTTGCTGAGTTCTGTTTGCATTTGTTCATGTTTTATTGCCAATCCTTCATCAGTTCCCAAGTATTTATACACTCCTTCTTGCTCAAGTTCTTTTATATCACATTCTTGTCCCAAACTGATATTTTCTTGGTGCTGCAGATAGATTTCCTGTTTTAAATGTTGCTTTTGTACATTTATCAAGACCAAATGACATTCTTATATCATATAAGAAAGTTGTGACAACTTGCAGTAGTGTTTTCAGCTCCTCATCGGATGAACTATACAGTTTTAAATCATCCACAAAAAGACGATGAAACATCTTTACATTTTATTGTTTTCTAGGAGCCAAATTGTAACAATGACCTAATCTGTTAATTAGACAACTTAATGGGTTATGGGCAAGAAAAAAAAAACAGCAGTCATCATAACAGAGTCACACTGGAATATCCCCATTTGAAGCTTTATCCCTGGATAATAATTTGTCCTTTATTATGGCTTAGCTGCAAACTGGTATGCCACTGTTTCATGGTCACTGTAACATAATTGATCAATGTTAGATGTATCTTAAACATTTGTAAGCGCTCCTTTATCCATGAATGTGGGATGCTGTCAAATACTTTTTTGTAATCTATCCATGAGATACTTAGATTCTTCCCCCTTTTAGAATTCTCCATTATGACTTCATTTTTTAATAAATGATCTTTGTTCAGTGTGACTTTCTTTTGTAACCCTTTTGTTCTATTGCTATGATTGAGTTGTCTTCTAAATCCCTATGAACTCTGTTGGCAATAACAGTATACAGTTTATACAACATCAGATGGCAAGTTATTGGTCTATAGTTCACTCTTAGGGAGGAGTATCATTTTTCCTGTTGTTAACCAGGTTGGTGTCTGGAATGCATGTATAAATAATTCTTACTGAGGGCTAAATCTTTATGTAAAGATGTCAATACTTTCAGCCAGAAATTAAGTGCTGCATCAGGGCCTGGAGTTTTCCAGTTAGGAGCTATTCTTAATTTTTTTTAAGTTCCTCTGGCCATTACTTTATCCCATTTCATATCCTGTACATTTGAACTTTTTACTGTTTCTTTTACTTCTTCTACCCATTCAGCATCTTTGTTATGTTCCACAGAGTCTTCATAGATATTTCTCCAAAATATGTCCATTTCTTTCTTTCTTTTTTGGTATTTGTGTTCCTTTTGTTTTTTCCTCCCCAGCTTTTTTGGGTCATCAATGAATTTGCTTATTTTGTACATTTCCTTTACATTTAGCTGCATATCTTGTAAGTTTTTCTGCCTGTGTTGATATCTTTAGTGTATTATTTGCATTTGTGCATGATTGATCCTGGTCTGTTCTGATGCTACACATTGCTTTTATCATGTTTATCTTTCTAAGTATTTTTGGTTTTATTACATCTACCTTTCTAAGTATTTTTGCTTTTATCACGTCTATCTTTCTAAGTATTTTTGCTTTTATCACGTCTATCTTTCTAAGTATTTTTGTTGATCTCTTCCATCTTATCTACTGTTATTACATTGACACTTCTTGTCTTAATTACTTTATAGTTTTTTCTATTTGATACTTCCATGATGCCATTTGATTTCTTACCTTTCTTTCCATTACTGCCCTATATTTTTGTGTTAAGACATTATCTGCTATTAAATTAGCTGCACAGTAATATAGCCTATTTACTTCTGTTATATCACCTGAATTTCTGTTAATTGCCTTGATTACTGCATTCATTTGTTTTATCACACTTCTAAAATTTTTGGTCTTATTGACATTCTGTAATCTGTTTCTTTCATTGATCTTAATATGTCTATTGGGGACATGACCTAGATACTGGATGGTTAACAGCATTTTCCCTTAGCTCTGTAATCTAATATTCATTTCTGATAGGAAATTTAAAAAATTGGGACCAGTTGATCTATCAAACCAATGGATTTATATTTCTTAAAGTCCCTGGAAGAATATTTTGGAAGTTTTTTTCTTTATTTGCTGAATTTTCTGTCAAAATCCTCTCAGAAAGGGCACTGACATCTCCTCAGGATGAGTTACTCCAAAAACAGTGTACAGGACCAGTCAATGGAAAAGGAATTACAAGCCTTGCATTCCACTATGAATGATTTATCTATAAAAATGGATAAAATGGACAGTAAGAAAGAATACAATGCAAATGGCACTGCTGAAAGAATGATAATATAGCAATAACCCATGCCTAGGTGTGGGTAATGCTGGATTTACCCACAGTTGGTGTGGTTTGGTCATGAGAGCGAAGTCCGAGTGGCCAAACAAAGACAACCGTGGGTAAATCCAGCATTACCCACACCCAGAAGTGGGTTATTGCTATTATACAATGATATTATTTAAGAAAAAAAATAATTACTTTTCTTAAATAATGGCATTGTATAATGCCTCCTTGCTGCCCTTCCACAGCTGTCTGGTATTTTGTGGCAGTTCTGATGTACTGCGCATGTGTATGCTTACGCAGTACATCAGAGCTGTGGGCAAAAGCAATGGAGAAAGCAAGATCTCCGTTGCCTTTTACAACCTGTCTCACTATGTTAAACAAGTTTAACATAGTGAGACAGCTTTAGAAAAAGCAATGGAGCATCTCCGTTGCTTTTTATAAAGCTGTCTCGCTATGTTAAACCCATTTAACATAGAGAGGCAGTTTTGAAAAAATCAACAGAGAAAGCAAGATCTCCGTTGCTTTTTAAAGTGTCTTGCTATGTTAAATGGGTTTAACATAGCAAGACAGCTTTAAAAAAAGCAACGGAGATGCTCCATTGCTTTTTTTAAAGCTGTCTCGCTATGTTAAACTCATTTAACATACCAAGAGAGGTTGTAAAAAGCAATGGAGGTCTTGCGTTCTCCATTGCTGTTAAAAAAAAAAGAGTTATACTAATGGAAAAAGTCCAGCCGACCGGACCTTTTTCCATTACTATAACTCTGATTTATAACGTGCATGCTGACCAATCAGCGTGCATGTTTTGGAATATTAATGGGGGGTAGTTGTATAATACAACATAGTACCCAGATTACCAGTATGGCAGACTCTTTAAATGACCTGGAGGGAAAAGTAATTGAACAACACATTCAAGTGGAATTTCTCTTAAAACAAAACACTTCTTTACTCAGTAAAACTGATTATCTAGAAAATAGATCAAGAAGAAATAATCTTCATATTTGTGGATTGCCAGGAAAGACAGAATGGGACAACAAGATAAACTTCCTCACATCTTGGCTACCTAATATCTTAAATGTACAGGAGTTCCTTTCTTTTGCAATTGAAAGAGCCCACAGATCACTGGCATCATCTTCAGTTTCTAGAAAGGTAAACTTTAAACCAAGGTCTATAATTGTATGGTTTCTTTCTTCCCAAGACAAGGAACTGCTATTGAAAACCACATAGACTTACTCTCCTATTAAGTTTAATGACAACATCATAAGACTAGACAATGACTATTTGCCTGCAGTGATTACAAGAAGAAAGGAATATTGGCCATTGATCAAGGGACTGAAAAAGAAACATTTTACAGTTCATCTTTTGTTTCTTGCAAGACTTAAAGAAAGTATACATATCTAACAAACAGCAACATTGTAGATCAATCAGAAGAAGTGGACTGCTCTATTTTTTCACTTAAGCATCAAGCAGAGAATAACAACTGGAAAATAGTGGACAAAAAAAAAGAAAAAAAAAAAACTAAAAGACAATTTCTCATTTACTGTTTTTTTCTGTTATTATAATAACACCTGTTTTATATCCAATTCCACTATAAGTAAATTTCACCTTTTTCATAATCCTCAAAGGAAAAAAGGTAAAAGCTTCTCTTTTCTCTGTAATATCGATTGTTTCTGGTAAAACATTCATAATGCAGCATTACACTACAAAATACTTAACTTATAGAAAAAGTCTGCTAAAGAAGTGTATATGGTGCCTTTTTAATAATCTAAAATCAATACAAGGCAACTTCATAATTATAACTCTACATATGTATTATTTAACAGCTTCAAAACATAATACACTGCTTGCTTTGCTATATTACAGCACCATGACTAAATACTAGAAATTATAGATTATTCTTATTTCACTTAACCCAGTGCATTTTTTATACATCCTATTAATGAGTGTAAGACTTTTGTGGTGAAGTTAATGCTTACTAGTAACACCTAAATGGTGGTTAAAGAACATTAACATATAAAAGGGTGAAAATGTAATGTCTTGATAAACATTCTGTTGCATAGATTTTACATTCGGAAATATAATAATAATATACCAGTTTAAGAAGTTCTTTAAATATCTACATATATCTAATGTTTACATCTAGATTCCATGATTAAGGACTTTTTTTTAAGTTAAAGGGTTAATTAAGTTATGTACATAGCTGTGAAGTGAAGGAATTTAAAATTAGACACTTCATGAGCTCAAGCCACAATTTTGAAGTGTTTTTACAGTTTACTTACCTTTCTTTCTCAATTTCCCATTGAGATTGTGAGCTAAAACACTTCATCTTCTTTTTTTAAGTCCTTTTCTAGAGCACGAGTAATTCCATAGCTTAAATCTTTTCACAAAAGTGAAATCAGGTCATAATTAAACTAAATGGGTCAGACACGACATAACTGCACTAGCTAAAGGTTAAACAAGAGCCGTTCATGCTGCCTAAATTAAATTGATACACCCTCTATTTTAGCTTAATGGTTTATAGGTTGGTACTAGGCTATCAGCCCTAGGACCTATACAAGCCTAGCCATAACAATTCCCTGGCTATTTCTTCCCACACTATTTACTTCCCTGGGCCCCTGTCTAGTAGGGTGACTGATGTGATCCCTGGGGTGAATTTCCTTTCTCCCATCCAATCGTCAAGGTTCCTTTTGAAGAGGGCCAAAGAGGCACTCTGCTTGACATGTATGGGCAATCTATTCCAGAGTCTGGGGAGTCTCTGGGTCAGGAACCTATCCCTCCAGCATGTTTTGTTTATTGTGATGACAAGGTTTAGATCCCTGGAGCATGTGGCTCTGAGGGATTGGGATTTCTTTAAGTGTAGCATGTCCAACAGCTCTGGGTTTGACATGGCCTTGTATGTTAAGCAGAGATCACCTCTGAGTAGACGATATGCAACAGAGTATAGCTGGAGTTTTTTAAGGCGGTCAGTGTAGGGCATCTGCTTTAGGCCTGTGTTTCTTTTAGTGAGGTATTTCTGTGGCCTTTCCAGCTGTTGCAGATGTCTTGAGAGGTACATACCAAACGGGGTGTTGTATTCTGTAATGGGTCTAATGAGGGATGAGTACAGTGGAACAATTACCTCCTTTTTTCTGGATGAAAAGCCCTTAGTGATGAGGTGTGCCACATAGAAGGATTTTCTGACTGTATAAGTGTAAGTATATGGCTAACTGCCCTTGTGGGCCATTTTTAACCCAAGCCAATTTCCCCTGAAGAGGCTCAAACCCTGTACCTTTTGTCTGTGAGATAAACACCTTAACCATTATGCCACCCCATGGATTCTACAGGCTTATTAAAAGTTGTTTATTAGTTCTATTTATGTATATAATATATTTAATGTTTAAAATGTTTTTCAATATGTATTTCTTTTAGTACAATTTATAAAAGAATTGTTATTTTTGGCTGGTTATTAGAAGTGTACTGTGAGGAAAATAAAATTGTATTATTGCTTATTATAGTCACTTCATCTTAGTCTGAGTTTATATGTACTATTTAAGTGGTGATATCCCTTTTGTATGGAGAGTAGTTTACATTTATGAATTATTTAGATAGTTTAAAATAATAACTGCCTACTTTCTGTTAAAAGTAAAGCTATTAGATAGTCGGACATAGGGATAACTTGGATGGGGATATAGAGGGTGCACTTGGATGGCTTGGCAACTCAAGTGTAGGGGATCTTTTTTCCCCATAGACTGTATAGTCTGTTTTTAATTTAATATTTAATGTTCTGTTTCCTTTTTCTTGTTTTTTTGAGTAACTAAGTACATTAGAAATATGGTCATTTCACAAGTAATCAAGTGATTTCTTCTAGTTCTATGTATTTTTCTGCTCTTCTCTCTGGTATACATGCTTAGAAATTCTGTAAACAATAGCTTAAGTGTAAAATGCATTTCCATTAATGTAAATGTGTTAAATAATAGTTGTAAAAAGGGAAGTTTGATTAATATTTAAAAATCTTTAATTCACAGCTTATTTTTTTTACAGGAAACACATATCTTACAAGTAGATTTAAACAAATTTAGTATTAGTACAGTTTTATCAAGCTCACATCATAAACAAGAGACAAGAGATGTGAGGATTTTATAGAAGAACTCAGCCATTATGCCTAAAGTCATAAATACTTATCAAGGTAGACCAGGTATGCTTTGTTTAAATGGGAAAATATATATATTAGTTAATCTATACTGGATTCCAGGTCTAGGTGTTAAAGTAGTTAATCAGGACACAGAAGACATTATACAATATTCTAAAGGTAATATAATACTAGCTGGAGATTTTAACCATACAATAAGTGAAAGTGACACTAATTCTACAAACACACATAGGAAAACTGCATCATCAAGGGCAGTGGCTGAATTTACTGACATGTTTAATTTAGTAGATATAAATAAATATGCTGACCCAGATTCATTATTTTACACATTTTATTCACATAGGCATGGTTCTTATTCAAGAATTGATAGAGTGTATTTATCAAGAGAATTAATTACAAAGCTAGATAAGGTTAAAGTAATTTCTTGCCCCCGATCCAATCATAATGCATTTACATTTGACATAGAATACACACAAGAAAAAATAGGTCTATCACTAGAATACAATCTTTTATAACAAACTTAAACTATTTTAAGGATTTGTTTTGTTAAAGAAATACAATATTTCCTTGAAATAAACCTCACTGAAGACACTATATATATATATATATATATATATATATATATATATATATATATATATGACTCACTGAAGTCTTATTTGTATGGAAAATCGTTAGCATGATATAATAATAAGAGAAAACAAAGGAATAAAGATTTAGTGGAGCTGCAAACAAACATTGACAAACTTAACATTCAGAAAGGGATGAAATACTTAACTAATAAACTGGAAGAGATGAATAAAAAATATTTAGAAATATTGCATCACAAAACTATGATTGATCTAGAGGATATTAAACTTGTTACTTATTTGATGAACACTATAAATCAAAAAAGAATTGCAAATAGAACTAAAACGATAAATAAAATAAAATCAAATAAAGGAAGTATATATACCAGGCACCAGGAAGATAGTGTCAGATTTAGAAGGAATACTGGAAGCATTTAAAATACATTATCATGATATTAACTCACAAAGTACTGAATTAGAACCACAAAATATAATACGTTATTTTCTTAAGATAAATATTAAATTTAATCTAAAGGATTAACATAAGTTAATTGATAAACAAATAATGACTGAACTTAAATCCGAAATTAATAAGCTAAAGCTTAATAAAGCATCTGGTATAGATAATATTATTCCAGAGATGTTTAAACTCCTACGTAAGGAAGCTGTAGTCTTGTTTTTAAAGGTATTTAATCTAGCAAAGGAAGGCATAGACATGGAAGTATACACTAATTTCCCATATTTTGAAATCTGAAAAAAATGCTAATGAATGTTCTTCTTATAGACATATATCCCTTTTGAATGTCGATTACAAATTGTCTATGTCATTTCATGCAGATAGAATTAAGCAGCTGCTTCCCTCATTAGTAAATAAAGATCAAACAGACTTCATAAAGTAGATGAACACTTATGATACATTAAAAGAATACTTTCTTTGATTGACTATATAAATCTTACTAAGAGAAATTTGACCCTATCGAGTCTAGATATAAAAATTGCTTTTGATTTGGTTAATTGGAATTATCTAATCCTAGCACTAGAAAATTATGGATTCTCACATAAGTTTACTCGATTATTAAAATCACTTTATGAGAAATCTTTAGCATATTTTAAGATTGAGTTATATTTTTCTACTTCTATATAAATTACTAAGGGCACAAAGCAAGGATGCCCTTTATCTCCTTTATTGTTTGCTTTACTCATACTATACTTTGCATTCTATATTAGAATGAGTACAAATATTAAAGGTATATTAGTTAGGAATAATCTAGAAATGAAGTTTCATCTGCTGCTAAACTCTGATGAAAATAATTTAAGTAACAAATGTTCTCAATATTTTACCCCTGATAATAAAATCAAATACTTAGGGGTCATGTTAACCAAGGATTTAAGTTAAACATTAACTGCTAATTATAGTGATATTTTAAATCATATAAAAAGCCTCATACAAAAAAGGAACACATTCTTTTTTACAATAGAGGACAGATTATACATAATAAAATGATTATTTTTCCCAAACTATTGCATTTTATACAAGCATTCTCTATTCCCCTTCTAAACAATATATAAAACAGTTTAACAGACTAATGCTACTTTTTTACAGTTTAATAGTAGACCCAGAATAGCTATTAATCATCACTTGAATGTTTGGGAAGTGGGGGGCATAAATCTTCCTGTTATAGAGGTTTATGCATTATCATCTGTCATGTAGACTTTATCCTTGTGGCTAAACCCTTCTTATTCAGCTAGATGGAAACAAATAGATGAAAACATTTGGTTAAAATCAGGCCAGTCAATGTAACTGCAATACACACAGTTGGTATCTAACAATCTCTTCAGGATGGTGAGAGAATATAGAGTCTTTTAGAAAAAAGAAATATATAAGTTCTAAATTTACAACAGATACATTAAAATACTTATCTAAACAAGAATCCGAATGTCAAGGCTTAGATATTTTTGCTGTACTATATTGCCTATATCCAGCATTATATGAATACTTTTGATGTGGTCACAATCATAATTTCTAAAGAAAAGGAGCTAATCTACTGGCATCTGTGATGACCGTGCCCTGGCCCAGCAATCAAGGAGCCTCAGTCCTTACCACTAACACCAGGGAGGTAATCTCCTAGAAGAGGAAAGGATAACTAATACACACAGTAAAGTACAATTTCCCTTAAGTGCACACAGAGATCACAGTCAGTCTGGGGCTGGTTGTCTCCTTTCTGAACCAGGTCCCCAATAAGACTCCCCACTGGCACAGCTATTGGGTCCAGGTCTCAGCTTAGTTGGGCAAGCTAAAACCTCCAGTGCTCTCTCTGTCCAACCAGTGCTTCGTGTCCCTGCCAAGTAGCTGACACACCACACACACACTTTGGGAAGAGGTTATACAACCACACAGACCCTCCTGGGAAAAGGCTGGCACAGTTTCTCCAGCTGTGTCCCTATTACCCGACCATATGATAGTAATTCCTGCCACCACCCAGCTAATAATATCAGCTACTAAAAGGCTCTTAAAAGGGTGTCCAATTATTACTGTGCAATATTATTATCCAATTGATAATGTGACTTTTCAGTCTAGGCTTAATTTGGAGTGACTTAGACAGTAAAATCTGCAAATTTATAATGTACTTTAGAGGTTAAATTATCTCTACATAAACCAGCCACAGGTAAAGGTTTTAAAATATTTAATAATAAATAATTAAAACACAAGACAAACCTACTACAGTACAATGCTACTCAAGTTCAGAGATCACAAAGAAACTTAAAACAATATTGTAGGAAAGATCTGATTTCAAAGAAAAATACTTAGTCTAACTTTCTTCTAAGTTTAACTATTCCTAAGAGAAATCACAGTACTATTATCTTACTTACATACATAAAGAGCAAGCAGTGCTTGGTTAGATGTCCAAGATCAAAATGCTTCGAGTCTATTACTGAACAATAGTTTTTAAACATTAACCAACAGCTCTGCTGAGGCCCTCCCAAATTACATCATTTTGACACTTAGGTTTTCTCAGGCCACAAACTGCATTATTTAGCATGCTAACACCTGCTCAGGAAACTACAACAATACAAGGCATTTCACATATACACTCTAGTAGACACCAGAGCAATAAAGCACCTTCCACATGTAAATTTTGGTCCTTAACTTTAACCTTAAAACAATGGGCATGAAACCTTCATCCAGACCCACTGGAGCTGACTTGTAGAACATCAAAGAGATTCATAATATCTTTCCAACTTCAAAAGGCACATTTGAAATGCTTGGCTTGGTTTTCCTTACAGCAGATGGAAATGTTGCAACAATCTTGATGTTCACATTTTACAGTGTTTTCTTTCATTTAAAAGGATAAGCCTGTATTTTACATTTATTTATACAGTTGATAGAATTATGTATCAAATTCTATTTGACTAGGCTGGCAGCCTTCGCCCATCTTTCTCCAATCTTCACATCTCTTCCCCCCGGGGAACTCAAGCAAGTTTTTCAAGTGCCCCTTGAGAAACATTGCTTGAGAGTGTCAGGTCTATCTGGGTGTACCTCACCCCATTCCCTGTCTTGAGAGTCCATCTGCATTGGGATTGCTACTCCCACTGTGGTGCTGCAATGACATATATGCTTCCAACCCCAGGCTCCATCTTAGCAACTTGGCATTTTGCTGACTGGCTCTGTTTAACCATATTAGAGGGTTGTGATCTGTCATCACAGTGAATTTTCTTCCATACAGATAAGGCTGACGATTTTGTAGTGCCCATACTGTGGCTAGACATTCCTTTTCTATTGCTGCATAGCATTACTCCCTGGGTTGGAGCCTATGACTGAGATAAACCACTGGGTGCTCTTCTCCCTCTGAAGAAATCTGGCTAAGTACAGCCCCCACCCCATAGTTTGTAGCATCCATCTGCACAACAAATTCTTTGCTGTAGTCCGGACTGGCTAACACAGGAGGTCCTCCCAAAGCTTCCTTATGCTTCTGAAATGCCTGCTCACATGCTGGGATCCACACTACCTTATCTGGCCTGTTCTTCCTTGTCAGGTCTGTGAGGGGAGCAGCTATGGTACTATAATTGGGAACAAACTTTCTGTAGTACCCTGCTATCCCTAAGAATGCCCTCACCTGCTTTTTGGTAAGAGGTGCAGGCCATGCCTGAATGGCTTCCAGTTTGGCAGGTTCTGGCCTTATCTTACCACTCCCCACTCTATGTCCTAGGTATGAGACCTCTCCATACCCAACTGACATTTGCTCGGCTTAATGATCAACCCTGCCTTGTGTAGTCTGCCCAGCACCTCCCTGACATCCTGAATGTGCTCCTACCAGGAATGGCTGTAGATAGCAATATCATCCATGTAAGCAAGGGCAAACCCTCCTGCTCCTGCTAGGATATTATCCACCAGTCTCTGGAAAGTTGCTACAGCATTCTTCATCCCAAAGGGCATCTTTGTGAACTGCCAAAAGGAGTCACAAAGGCTGACTTCTCTCTAGCACTGGGAGTCAAAGGCACCTGCCAGTATCCCTTGGTAAGATCAATGGTTGTAAGATACTTAGCCCCACCCAGCTGCTCTAGGCCTCATCTGTCTTAGGCATGGGGTAAGCATCTGCCTCTGTGTGACTATTTAATTTACTGTAATCCACACAGAACATGTTGCTGCCATCCTTCTTTGGCACCAGTACCACTGGGGAGGCCCAGGGATGGTTAGACTCCTGAATCACCCCTAGTTACAATATCTCCTGTACCTCTTCCCTCAGCGTCTGTTTGACTCTCTCAGGCACCCTATAAGGGGCCTGCCTGATAGGCCTTTGGGGTCCTGTATCCACCTGGTGCTGCCCCAGGTGGGTGCTCCCTGGTTTCCCGGTGAACATGCCCCCAAACTCCTGCAACACTGCTTAGATTTCTCGAACCTGGGTAGGAGATAGCTGCTGGGACATTGCTACCCCTTTCACCAAGGTGTCAGCCCGGGCTTCACGGAGGAGCTCAGTCACAAGATCTCTCTTAGACTCCTCCTGCAATCCACTGCAAATGCTCAGCACAAGGGCTTCCCTATCATGGTAAGGTTTCATCATGTTAACATGGTACAATTTGTGCCCCTGCCTTCTGCCTAGCAGTTCCACCATGTAGTTAACATCACTTACCTTTCTTACCACCTTGTAGGATCCCTCTCAAGCTGCTTGAAACTTGTTGTCTTTGACAGGAATGAGAACCATCACCTGCTGCCCTACAGCATACTCTCTAGCTCGAGCATTCTTGTCATACCACACCTTTTTCTGTTGTTGGGCTTCTGCCAGGTTCTCCTGGGCCAGGCCCCTGAGTTCCCTGATCCTTGTCCTGAGGTTCAGGACATATGCCACAACAGACTCCTTGTGAGACTCACACTCACCTTCCCACTCGTCTTGAATTAAATCTAGAGGTCCCCTCACCCAATGCCCATACAGCAACTCAAAGGGTGAAAAACCTATGGATTCTTGGGGAACCTCTCTGTAAGCAAACAACAGATGGGGCAAATATTTGTCCCACTCCCTCTTAAACTGATCTGCAAATGCCCATAGCATGGACTTGATTGTAGAGTTTAACCTCTCAACAAGACCATTAGTCTGGGGATGGTAGGGGGTGGTCTTCATGTGCTTCAACTCACAGGACTTCCACAGACAAGCTAGCAGGTCTGACATAAAATTGGCACCTCTGTCAGAAAGTATTTCCTTTGGGAAACCTACCCTGCTGAATATCTCTAGCAAAGCATTTGCCACCTTCTCGGCCTCAGTGGAGGACAAAGCCACTTCCTCAGGGTATTGTGTAGCATAATCTGCAGTCACTCAGATATACTTTTTCCCTGTGGAACTTAGGGTACCCAGAGGACCCACAATATCCATAGCTACCCTCTGAAATGACTGCTCTATCACAGGCAAAGGCATTAAAGGAGCTCTCACCTTGTCTCCTGCCTTGCCTACCTTTTGGCACTGCTCACAGGTCCTGCAGTACCCTGTTACATCTCTGGAAATTCCAGGCTAATAGAAGTTTTGCATAATACACCTCTTTGTACATTTTATGCCCATATGACCTGCAAAGGGAATATCATGGGCTATGGCTAGAAGCACCAGATGGTAAGCTCTAGGCACTACCAACTGCTGTACTCTCTCACCTTCTAGTCTTCCCTCAGGGGTCCACTCTCTCTACAGTAACCCTTTGTTCCAGTATACAGATTCCACCTTCCCTTGAGAATCAGGTGCCTCCCTAGCTATCTGCCTCAGGCCTTGCAATGTAGGGTCTGAGAGCTGAGCCTGTTTCAAGTCTCTCCTTTTAACCCTTCCCAGCTCTCTTTCCACAGAATGTCTGGCATCCTCTGAGAGTGGTGCCTCACTGTCAGCCTGGGTACTACTACTCACCTCTACCTTTGCGGTCACTCTGTCCAAGGGACCATCAGTACCCACAAGCAGCTGTGGCTCACCTTCAGTCTCACTGCTACAGAGCAGCTCCCTCCATGAAGTAGCCACCTCAGCAGTCCTGGGTGCAAGTATGCAGTCTGTCTGTTTCTCCCCCAGGCTACCAGATTTACATGCTTGTCACCAAGCCTGACTGCGTGTAACTGCACAAGCGCAGGGTACTGCACTATCAAAATCATTCCATATAAGGACATCTGCAGGTATATCCTCAAACACATCTACTTGCTGGCTTCCTTTTCCACCCTCCCAGTTGAGGTGAACCCTTGCCAAAGGTATTTGGAATGGGATCCCTCCTAAAGCCCTGACTGTAGTAGACTGCCCAGCCAAGTAGAGCTCCTCTGTAACCAGTGCAGGCCTTACAATGGTTATATCAGAGGCTATGTCTCTCTTAGTAATGGCCTCTTTGCCATTCATTACATTAGGATATAACCTCTGGTGGTAGTTTGGTACCCTTGTTGTCCCAAGACAACCTACTATTGGCATTTTGTCTTTCCCACTTACTGGCTCCCTTACCTTTGGTTCTCCACTTTGCATCCATGGACACCTGTATGCCACATGGCCCCACTGGTTGCATTCAAAACATTTCACCCTAGCTCCTGGACGTGTACCTGGACTAGTGGCTTCCCCTGCTACTGGCGGATTCTGTTGGGGCAGTCTGTGCTGCCCACCATGGGTTCCTTTAGACCCATGAGCAGTACTGGGGGTCCCCTTCCTGTGCAGGGCTGCCCTGCTGTCCAGGTATAGGTCTCCCATCTTCCTCAACTCCTCTGAAGTAGCACACTGTCTATCAGCTAACCAGATCCTCATGTCCTCAGGCAAAGTGCTAAGGGCTTGTTCCCTTACCAAAAGCTCTGCCAGCCCTTCAAATGTGGTGGCCTGACATCCACTCACCCAGCTATGACAGTAAGTGTTCAGTTCAGCAACAGATTCACATACATTTTCATCTGCCTTGCGTCTATGCTCACAAAACCTTTTCCTATACATTTCAGGTGTTTGCTTAAACCATTCCAACAAGTGTCTTTTTACAGCAGTATAATCAAAACAGTCAGTGTCATGCATTTTTGCTGAAGAAGTTACAGCTTTACCATGGAGTAAGGGGGTCAGGAACCATACCCAGAGCCCTTGGTCAACTTCATACTGTTTACATACTCGCTCAAACATATGAATGAAGCTATCAAAATTATCCCTCTCTTTAAACTATGGAAGAAATTTACTGACCTTTTGTGCTTCTGGGGTCTGGTTACTCCCTTCCCCATTACCTCCATGACGCTGGCGAAGAATCAGCATTTCCCTCTCATGCCTCCTCTGCTGTTCATTTTCCTCAGCTTGTAGACTCCTCATTTTTCTCAGCTGCTTCTAGTTCCATACGGCTGGCTTCTAACTTAAGTATCTTAACTCCAGCTGGATTTTTAAGTCCACTGCAGAAAGGTTGAGCTGTCCATTCTCCGAGGATATTGTATCTCCACTGTCAGTCTGATTGTCCTCCAGGCTGCTGTTTTCTGATGCAGCTGTAACCAAGGCTACTGTCAGGTCTGCCTTAGTCTGGTTTCCATGCACCAGTCCCCTAGCATGGCACATCTCCACCAGCTGGTTCCTTGTCAGCTTTCCATACTCCTCTGCTGACACGCTGCCTGCTTACCTTGACTGACACTAAGCTAACAAAAGAAATAAAACAATTGTGATCTGAACTCTGAATATACACTGCGTGGCTATTTTAGAGTACAAAACACTTTTAGAGATCACTGTACGTAGGCTACATGAATTTGCTCTACCCACACCACTACAAGCCAATTAGTGTTTGCCAACTAATCAATATGTGATGTGGATCCCACCACAGCAAGCCAATATGTGATAGGATATCCCAACCACTGCCACCAATATGTGATAGGATATCCCAACCACTGCCACCAATATGTGATGACCGTGCCCTGGCCCAGCAATCAAGGAGCCTCAATCCTCACCCCTAACACCAGGGAGGTTGTCTCTTAGAAGAGGAAAGGATAACTAATACACACAGTAAAGTACAATTTCCCTTAAGTGCACAAAGAGATCACAGTCAGTCTGGGGCTGGTTGCTCCCTTGCTCACCAGGTCCACAATAAGACTCCCCACTGGCACAACTATAGGGTCCAGGTCTCAGCCTAGCTGGGCAAGCTAAAACCTCCAGTACCCTCTCTGTCCAACCAGTGCTTTGTGTCCCTGCCAAGTAGCTGACATACCACACACACACTTTGAGAAGAGGTTATACAACCACACAGACCCTCCTGGGAAAAGGCTGGCACAGGTTCTTCAGCTGTGCCCCTATTACCCAGACCATATGGTAGTAATTCCTGCCATCACCCAGCTAATAATATCAGCTACTAAAAGACCCTTAAAAGGGTGTCCAATTATTACTGTGAAATATTATTATCCAATTGGTAATGTGACTATTCAGTCTAGGCTTAATTTGGAGTGACTTAGACAGTAAAATCTGTAAATTTGTAATGTACTTTAGAGGTTAAATTATCTCTACATAAACCAGCCACAGGTAAAGGTTTTAAAATATTTAATAATAAATAATTAAAACACAAGACAAAACTGCTACAGTACAATGCTACTCAAGTTCAGAGATCACACAGAAACTTAAAACAATATCATAGGAAAGATCTGATTTCAAAGAAAAATACTTAGTCTAACTTTCTTCTAAGTTTAACTATTCCTAAGAGAAATCACAGTACAATTATCTTACATACATAAAGAGCAAGCAGTGCTGGGTTAGATGTCCAAGATCAAAATGCTTCCAGTCTCTCAGTGAACAATAGTTTTTAAACACTAACCAACAGCTCTGCTGAGGCCCTCCCAAATTACATCATTTTGACTTAGGTTTTCTCAGGCCACAAACTGCATTATTTAGCAAGCTAACAACTGCTCAGGAAACTACAACAATACAAAGTATTTCTCATATACAATCTAGCATAAACCAGAGCAATAAAGCACCTTCCACATGTAAATTCTGGCCCTTAACTTTAACCTTAAAACAATGGGCATGAAACCTTCATCCAGACTCACTGGAGCCAACTTGTAGAACATCAGAGAGATTCATAGTATCTTTCCAACTTCAAAAGACACATTTGAAATGCTTGGCTTGGTTTTCCTTACAGCAGCTGGCAATGTTGCAACAATCTTGAAGTTCACATTTTACAGTGTTTTCTTTCATTTAAAAACACAAGTCTGTATTTTACATTTATTTATACAGTTGATAGAATTATGTATCAAATTCTATTTGACTAGGCTGACACCCTTCGCCCATCTTCCTCCAGTCTTCACAGCATCAACTGCTATACACTGGCAACCTTCTATCAATGGAATAAATTAAAAAGGCATTCAATTTGGACATTAGTATGTGGCTAAGAATACAATATCTAAAGCAAAATGTTATAAGTAGATTTGAGTTAATGAGTTCAACTATTAGACAAAATGTCCCTAAATTTGTTGACTATCTGATTTACTTAACAAATCATACTGTCCAAGGAAAAGGTTATTTATCATAAATTTATAAAATAATTAAAAGTACTAAAATATTTTAAAGAAAAAAATTGGATTATTATAAACTAATTAACAATCAAGCTCCTGCTAATAATGTGAAAAGATTAATACTTGCTTCTCCTAAATGTACTTCTGTGTCAATCCGATGGAAATTATTGCCTGGAAATTTATTCATAGGTCTTTTCTGATACCACATAGATTAGAATTAATATTTAAACAAGAAATTGGCTGTTGGAGATGTAAAGCAAAATTGAAGGCAGACTGGCAACACGTTTTTTTGATTGTCAACTACTTAAAACATTTTGGGATAAGGTACACATTTTTTTACAAACAGTCTTTAATAATAAGTTTCAGTTATCTAAATCTTTAATTTTGTTTAATGCTCCCATTCCATAATATGTCTCTAGAGCAAAGTTTTCACTTCTATGGATCCTTTAGCCATTGCACACAACACAATCACAACAAACTGGAAAAGTGAAATATCTCCAACTTTTAAAGATTTTAGAAGTATTGTGTTATCTGCATCTCGGATGAAATTAACTGCTGTCTGAAAAGAACAGAGAAGATCACTTCTTACTACAATTCCTGGGAAAAAAGTGGTAGAAATACTGAAGAGAGATGACTGATTTATTATATGATCAAATACTATACTTTGGAGACATTTTTTGATCATATCAATTTAGGCACCCATGTAAGTAGTTTGTTTTGTTGGTTTATTATGTATTTTTAAATTGTTATATGTGTTATATGTGTTGTTTAATTTGCTATGATACTGTAAATCATATTCTTGTTCTATAAAATTCAATAAAAAATTTAAAAAAATGTATGTCTATCTATATATCTCTATTATCTAAACAAGCCATCCCTTGGATCATTTTCTTCTAAACTGAGGGCACATTCCTTGTTCTCCATTTCCTGTGGCCATTATACAGAAAGTCCTGTAGAGTATTCTCTTCAGCTAAATTCTGCATCATCCATTGCTTTTTCATATGGGAGCGCACTAGCCTATCTCTCCACAACATTGACTGCATCAGAGTTGTCACTGTTTCCTGCGGGTCTACATTATATTCTCGAAAGCCGACAATATCGAAGCTGATACTGTCGACATGAGAATAGCGAAAGTGCACATTGAATGTGTAAATGGAAATATCTGTAAGGGGAGATTTCCATTTACTGCAATGTAGTGTCGTCTCAGAGTTGATATATTTAAGTAGCAGGGGGTGTGGGGGGCCACAGCCCCCCACGTGGGGAGTGCAGGGGGGCTTGCCCCCCTGCTTAAACCCGTTAGGATACTTTTTTCTTTTTTTTTTGTTGTTTTTATAAGTTCGATGTTTGAAGACATCGACCATATGGTATTCGATGTTTTCAACCATCGATCTTATAATATAGACCTGTTTCCTGCTCCTTCCCTTGCTGTGCAACTCCAAATGAATTTTTGTACTAGTTTCCTATACAAAGCTCCAGAGTATGTTCATGTAGCAAGTGATCAGATGCTTCCTATCCCACCAGTTTCTCATTAATTTTGGGGGTCATTCTTCCATCGTGCTGTGAGATTACCAGGGTTGAAGGTTCTACACTAAATCCTTCAATTTGCAGGTAATCTAAAACTTCAGCTTCTATTTCTTTAACTTTTCCATTACTAATCCTCTTTTCTACTTTCTTGCTTTTGTTTTCTTATTATTTGTATTGTAAAATTTTCCATAACTAGGTGCCTTTGTCTGCATTTCTCTTCAAATGCCTTTGGTGCTGCTTTTTAGTATTGATTAGCTTTGCTTTCTCCTTTGCACCATATTAAATCTCTTTTTCTTTCCCTTGCCAATATTTCTTCTTCAGATGTCTCCTGCTCCACCTGTTTCTCCTTACTTTGGGGACTCAGTGTTCCATCATGCTGTGATATAACATGTATTGTACTTTCTACACTAAATCCTTCACTTCACAGATATTCCATAACTTCAGCTTCTATTTGTTTAACTTCTACTTTACAAATCATCTGTTCTACATTCCTTGTTTGTGATCTTACTTTTTGTATTGTAAAACTTTCCATATCTGGGTACCTTTGCCTGTATTTCTCTTCAAATATCTTTGGGGCTGCTTTTTTGTATTGATTAGTTTGGCTTTCTCCTTTGCATAAATATTGCACCATATCAGATCTCTCTTTCTTTCCCATGTACGTGTTTCTTTTTTATATCTTTCAAAAATCTCTAGGTTTTGCTCTTTATATTTTTGCACTTCTTCAGTCGCTTCTTTTTCCAGACTGCCCAAAGTTTCCTGGTCTATACAATGTTTTCATGGATCTGTTGTATTAATGAACACAAATCTGCATTTGAAGCTTTTGACAGTTTTTTTGGTGCAAGTATTTTTCTTTCCTTTAATTTCTCTCTCAATCTTTTTGAATATCTTCTATCTGGAAATTCTGGCCTTCTTGCAAAATAGTAACAATACATAATTTCTTTCTTATCCTCAGCAGTACACTCTGTCATCTTTATATGGCTGTTTTTTGGCCTGTCAGTTTTTGTGGACTACTACTTTGTTCTCCAACGTTGAGGGGGGGGGGCATCCTCCCCATCAGTCTGGTCTAACCCCATTGTAAGAATGTTTCCAAGTTTTGAGAATTCTACACTGCCATTTTTCCAGTCCTGGCACCAATGTGTACACCAGGACTGGAAACGTTTTATCCTGGGACTTGTCACCCAGCTGTCTTTTTTCATTTTTTATTATACTTCTAATCATGATATATGCTATACAGTCAATATATAGGTGTTGCCTTGGTGAGATGTTGTAAAAACAGGGTTTACCTTGTGAAGGTACTCACCAAGACTTGTGGATGAATACAGTTCCAGCAGTACTATTCTTCTTCGCTTGATGATTCTGTCATCTTTCCATTTGGATCCCAAATTCAGACAGGAAGTTTGTGGTCTACAACCCAACCAATTGCAAAACTGGTAGTTTGTTCAAGAGGCAGGCCTAATGTCCTTGTTTGAAATGAGAGGGTAATCATAAATATAAGCAGCCACATTCTAAGAGATAAACTGCATCAGTACCTTCCATGGTGCACTTGTCATACATCATGATTCATATCATGCATCTGTGCTGTTGATAATTGTTTTTTTTTTTTTTTTACGTTTCACCAGTGAGATGGATCCAGTGGTTCCTTCTTTCCCATTTTAGAGGAAATTAGGTAATATTTAGAAAAAAGTTCCTCAAATCTTGTCTTAATTTGTCTAAAAGTCCCCTGCTGTTAGTCATTTGTGTGCCAAAATATGTCTTGCACTCCTCCATTCATGCACTGGAAGAGGCAGATCCATTATTTCTGCATTATCTTATTCACAGCATTTCAGCAGAAAAAAAACAAACCAGTTTCTGCTCTCACTGCAGCATATTTAATATAATAGGAACCCAGGTGACTTTTGCTGGCATAGACTCCATGGACTTCTACTATTCAGGCTTCACAGATGAGTCTGCAACCTGATGCGTTAGTGACAAAAAAGGTTTGACCACGTTAAGAGTTTCTTAGGTCATGAATGGCCTAGAGTAGTGACTGTGGCACTACAGCCTATGCTTTATTATTTATTTTTCCTTGCCTACCACCACTGTTAATACTGTTTCCTTATGTTCCTAACTGACCCATTTCTGTTGACATGAGGGTCTTCCCTACCTGGGAAGAGATGATCCTTATTTGTCCCTGTTAGTGAGGTTGCCATCCAATAAAGGAAAATAGTATGGATGGAGGTTCTGGAGAAGATTTTCTTTGTAATGCCACTGGAGGGGAATCCCAGCTGGGACAAAACATGTTCATAGGTTCATAGGTTCATAGGTTCATACTAGGCTATCTGCCCTAGGGCATTTATAAGCCTAGCCAGAATGTGTTTGGCATTCACCACCCATTTTAAATTTATTTTGCTATGCCCTTTTTTCGAGGTTAGTATACTGTGCCTCTGTCTAACAGTGACACAGAAGTGATACCCGGGGTAAACCTATGATCTCCCATCCACTCATCAAGATTCCTCTTGAAGAGAGTCAATGAGGAACTCTGCCTAACCTGGACTGGGATTTTATTCCAGAGTGAAGGGAGCCTCTGGGTTATGAATCTGTCCCTCCAGCATGTCCTATTTATTTCAGTGCTGAGGTTCAAGTCTCTCGAGCGCGTAGCTCGATCGGATTTGGATTTTCTGAGGTGCAGCATGTCCATTAATTCCGGGTTGGACATGGCTTTATACGTCAGACACAGATCGCCTCTGAACAGGCGGTATGCCACCGAGTAGAGCTGGAGTTTCTTTAACCGGGCAGCATATGGCATCTGTTTGAGCCCTTTGATCCTCTTGGTGAGGTACTTTTGGGGTCTTTCCAGTCGCTGCAGGTGTTTGGTAAGGTACATCCCAAAAGGGCATTGTACTCAATTATGGGCCTGATGAGGATGAGTAAAGAGGCACGATGACGTCCCTGATCTAGATGTGAATCCTTTCATGATTAGGTGGGCTATATAAAATGTTTTTCTAACCACTTTGGCCACGTGGTTGTCAAATGAGAGATTGCTATCAGCTTGGGTCCCCAGGTCCCTAATTACTTCTTCTGTACTTAATGGATTACCACCTATGTGGTAATTTGTGGGCACTTTGTTTTGCCAAAGGGATGACTATACACTTTTGGCATTTAGCTTGAGGCCATGGCTCTGGCACCAGTTGTCTGTTTCTATGAGGCCCTTTGGAGGATGCTTGTGTCGACTGAAGAGTCGATTATGGCACCAGTTTGCAGTCATCTGCGAACTTGGTCAGCCACAGTCCTTCCGTGTTGGCCTGTACCTCCAAGAAATATATACCGAACAAGGGAGGTCCCAGGACTGAGCCTTGTGGGACACCACTTGTAACTGGTTTGGAGTCTGACATGGCTCCAGCAATTCTAACCATGTGGGTTCTGTCCTTGAGCCAGTTTGCAATCCATCTAGTGACATAGGGGTTTATATTTAAGCTGGTGAGCTTATCTATAATGCCCGAGTGGGGTATTGTATCAAAGGCTTTTGCGAGGTCCAGGTAGGCTGTGTGGACCACCTTCCCCTCGTCAATGGCCTTGGTGACTGTTTCAAAGAAATCAACCAGGTTTAAGAGGCAGGATCTGCCCTTAACAAAGCCGAACTGGGTAGGATCCAGTGTTTGTAGGTCCCCAATATCTTTATTTATGAGGTCCATGATGATCCTTTCCATAGCTTTGCAGACCAAGCTAGTCAGGCTTATGGGGCGATAGTTTCTGGATCTGTTGAGGCACCACCTTTATGGAGAGGGACCACTGTTGCTGTACGCCACTCTTTGGGCACATATCCTGTAGTAAGGCTGAGATTGAACAGTAGTTTTATGTTTGGGTTTAGCTCTTCTTGGAGTTCATGTAGGACGCAGCCCGGGACACCATCTGGTCCCATTGATGCTGTGTTTTTTGCTTTGGAGAGGCGGCTCTTACCTGAGCATCTGAGATGTCAGGGGCAGCACTCTGCTGGGATAGATATTTGCCCTTTTGGTGGGAGGGGAGAAGTTTGCTGAACCTGTCAGCTAAGATGTTGGCAATGTCTGTGGGTTCGGTGTATTTTTTGTCATTTTGGACTAATTCTGAGCATATCTGGGAATTACCACCCAGGTTCCTAACATAACTAAAGAAAGCCTTGTGATTATCCTTAGTGTCCTGTGCAATTTTTCAATCAAAGCTAGCCTTAGACAATTTTATGTGTGCCTGTAGTTTTTTGCTAATACTGATCAGTAATGCCTTCCCTTTTTGGGATTTTGCTCTATCATTTAGTAGCTTCCTCCTTCTATTGTATAGTTTGTTTATGGCTGGGGTCCACCAGACAGGACATCTGCCTTTGGAGGATTGGGTCTTGGTTTTATTTGGGATCACATGATCCATGCATTCCTGAAGGTGTTCATAGAATGCATTTATAAAGGATTCTGCGGTCTGGGCCGTATTTTCCACAGGCCCAGGGGCTTTGAAGGATTCCACCTCAGTTTTGAGGTGTGTGAAATTTGCTTTAGAGAAGTTTTTCACTGTGGTTTTCTGGACAGGGGGTGGGGTCGGGATGTGAATATCCAGTGAGATTAGTTTATGGTCTGATCTTACCAGTGAGGGATACACTTCTGGTCTGGAGCATAGAGTCCCCATGTTGGTGATGATCAGGTCCAGTATGTTTTCCCCTCTTGTGGGAGTGGTAACAAGTTGTTCCATAGCATTTGAGTTTATAAATTCTAGGAACCTTTGGGCTAGGGTGTTGGAGCTAGAGTAATGCTCCCAGTCTATGTTTGGGTAGTTGAAGTCGCCCAATATAGTGGTGTTTGGAGAGACCTTCATATTTTCCAGTGTTCTCAGGAAGGCCGAGTGGGGTTCCTGGGTTTGGGAGGGTGGTCTGTAGCAGGCTATAAACTGGAAGGCAGTTTTACCCACTGTTAGTTGCACATGGATAGTCTCTGATGCTTCGTGCTTAAAACATTTTGGGATAAGGTACACATTTTTTTACAAACAGTCTTTAATAATAAGTTTCAGTTATCTAAATATTTAATTTTGTTTAATGCTCCCATTCCATAATATGTCTCTAGAGCAAAGTTTTCACTTCTATGGATCCTTTAGCCATTGCACACAACACAATCACAACAAACTGGAAAAGTGAAATATCTCCAACTTTTAAAGATTTTAGAAGTATTGTGTTATCTGCAACTCGGATGAAATTAACTGCTGTCTGAAAAGAACAGAGAAGATCACTTCTTACTATAATTCCTGGGAAAAAAGTGGTAGAAATACTGAAGAGAGATGACTGATTTATTATATGATCACATACTATACTTTGGAGACATTTTTTGATCATATCAATTTAGGCACCCATGTAAGTAGTTTGTTTTGTTGGTTTATTATGTATTTTTAAATTGTTATATGTGTTATATGTGTTGTTTAATTTGCTATGATACTGTAAATCATATTCTTGCTCTATAAAATTCAATAAAAAATTAAAAAAAATGTATGGCTATCTATATATCTCTATTATCTAAACAAGCCATCCCTTGGATCATTTTCTTCTAAACTGAGGGCACATTCCTTGTTTTCCATTTCCTGTGGCCATTATACAGAAGGTCCTGTAGAGTATTCTCTTCAGCTAAATTCTGCATCATCCATTGCTTTTTCATATGGGAGCGCACTAGCCTATCTCTCCACAACATTGACTGCATCAGAGTTGTCACTGTTTCCTGCGGGTCTACATTATATTCTCAAAAGCCGACAATATCGAAGCTGATACTGTCGACATGAGAATAGCGAAAGTGCACATTGAATGTGTAAATGGAAATATCTGTAAGGGGAGATTTCCATTTACTGCAATGTAGTGTCGTCTCGGAGTTGATATATTTAAATAGCAGGGGGTTGGGGGGGGCCACAGCCCCCCACGTGGGGAGTGCAGGGGGGCTTGCCCCCCTGCTTAAACCCGTTAGGATACTTTTTTCTTTTTTTTTTGTTGTTTTTATAAGTTCGATGTTTGAAGAAATCGACCATATGGTGTTCGATGTTTTCAACCATCGATCTTATAATATAGACCTGTTTCCTGCTCCTTCGCTTGCTGTGCAACTCCAAATGAATTTTTGTACTAGTTTCCTATACAAAGCTCCAGAGTATGTTCATGTAGCAAGTGATCAGATGCTTCCCATCCCACCAGTTTCTCATTAATTTGGGGAGTCATTCTTCCATCGCACTGTGAGATTACCAGGGTTGAAGGTTCTACACTAAATCCTTCAATTTGCAGGTAATCTAAAACTTCAGCTTCTATTTCTTTAACTTTTCCATTACTAATCCTCTTTTCTACTTTCTTGCTTTTGCTTTCTTATTATTTGTATTGTAAAATTTTCCATAACTAGGTGCCTTTGTCTGCATTTCTCTTCAAATGCCTTTGGTGCTGCTTTTTAGTATTGATTAGCTTTGCTTTCTCCTTTGCACCATATTAAATCTCTTTTTCTTTCCCTTGCCAATATTTCTTCTTCAGATGTCTCCTGCTCCACCTGTTTCTCCTTACTTTGGGGACTCAGTGTTCCATCATGCTGTGATATAACATGTATTGTACTTTCTACACTAAATCCTTCACTTCACAGATATTCCATAACTTCAGCTTCTATTTGTTTAACTTCTACTTTACATATCATCTGTTCTACATTCCTTGTTTGTGATCTTACTTTTTGTAATGTAAAACTTTCCATATCTGGGTACCTTTGCCTGTATTTCTCTCCAAATATCTTTGGGGCTGCTTTTTTGTATTGATTAGTTTGGCTTTCTCCTTTGCATAAATATTGCAACACATCAGATCGCTCTTTCTTTCCCTTGCCCATGTTTCTTTTTTATACTTTTCAAAAATCTCTAGGCTTTGCTCTTTATATTTTTTGCACTTCTTCAATCACCTCTTTTTCCAACCTGCCCAAAGTTTCTTGGTCTATACAATGTTTTCATGGATCTGTTGTATTAATGAACACAAATCTGCATTTGAAGCTTTTGACAGTTTTTTGGTGCAAGTATTTTTCTTTCCTTTAATTTCTCTCTCAATCTTTTTGAATATCTTCCATCTGGAAATTCTGGCCTTCTTGCAAAATAGTAACAATACATAATTTCTTTCTTATCCTCAGCAGTACACTCTGTCATCTTTATATGGCTGTTTTTTGGCCTGTCAGTTTTTGTGGACTACTACTTTGTTCTCCAACGTTGGGAGGTGGTGGGCATCCTCCCCATCAGTCTGGTCTAACCCCATTGTAAGAATGTTTCCAAGTTTTGAGAATTCTACACTGCCATTTTTTCCAGTCCTGGCACCAATGTGTACACCAGGACTGGAAACGTTTTATCCTGGGACTTGTCACCCAGCTGTCTTTTTTCATTTTTTATTCTACTTCTAATCATGATATATGCTATACAGTCAATATATCGGTGTTGCCTTGGTGAGATGTTGTAAAAACAGGGTTTACCTTGTGAAGGTACTCACCAAGACTTGTGGATGAATACAGTTCCAGCAGTACTATTCTTCTTCGCTTGGTGATTCTGTCATCTTTCCATTTGGGTCCCAAATTCAGACAGGAAGTTTGTGGTCTACAACCCAACCAATTGCAAAACTGGTAGTTTGTTCAAGAGGCAGGCCTAATGTCCTTGTTTGAAATGAGAGGGTAATCATAAATATAAGCAGCCACATTCTAAGAGATAAACTGCATCAGTACCTTCCATGGTGCACTTGTCATACATCATGATTCATATCATGCATCTGTGCTGTTGATAATTGTTTTTTTTTTTTTTACGTTTCACCAGTGAGATGGATCCAGTGGTTCCTTCTTTCCCATTTTAGAGGAAATGAGGTAATATTTAGAAAAAAGTTCCTCAAATCTTGTCTTAATTTGTCTAAAAGTCCCCTGCTGTTAGTCATTTGTGTGCCAAAATATGTCTTGCACTCCTCCATTCATGCACTGGAAGAGGCAGATCCATTATTTCTGCATTATCTTATTCACAGCATTTCAGCAGAAAAAAACAAACCAGTTTCTGCTCTCACTGCAGCATATTTAATATAATAGGAACCCAGATGACTTTTGCTGGCATAGACTCCATGGGCTTCTACTATTCAGGCTTCACAGATGAGTCTGCAACCTGATGAGTTAGTGACAAATAAGGTTTGACCACGTTAAGAGTTTCTTAGGTCATGAATGGCCTAGAGTAGTGACTGTGGCACTACAGCCTATGCTTTATTATTTATTTTTCCTTGCCTACCACCACTGTTAATACTGTTTCCTTATGTTCCTAACTCACCCATTTCTGTTGACATGAGGGTCTTCCCTACCTGGGAAGAGATGATCCTTATTGGTCCCTGTTAGTGAGGTTGCCATCCAATAAAGGAAAACAGTATGGATGGAGGTTCTGGAGAAGATTTTATTTGTAATGCCACTGGAGGGGAATCCCAGCTGGGACAAAGCATGTAATGGCATTCCATGAATCACTGTATGAGACATCAGCTCTACCCCTCCACCCCCAAACATACACATGTTCCCTAACATTTGACATCTTGCCAAAATTGCACGATTACCAATTAGTCTTTGTTTTTAACGGAGAATGAGACATTATACTGTCATCACCTTTGTTTCATGACAGTACTGTGCTGTATGCAAGTGAGTGTGGTACCACTTTGCAATTCTCTCTCTCTTTCTTCACCAAGATATGATACTTTATGGATCTACTCATTTATTTATTTAACTATGTTAACTAGATAAAGTCCAAAGACCATTTTCAACCATGATCTAGATCAACAACGTTCCAAAGTAGCATTAACAAAAAAGCAAATGATCTTCTGAGTTACATTTCAGACTGATATTGATATTCAAGTTACACTAAAACCAATATTTCTGGCTCCTCCTTTTCAAATGTAGCAGTAGGTGTCCATCAAGCATCTATTCTGGGTCCATTTCTTTTCAACTTATTTATAAACAACCTTCACACTGCAAATTAACATGTTATCATTATGTAGTATGCAGGTGAATTAATCTTCACTGCCAAGAATCTAGAAAAACTACAACAAGTAAGCCAAGAATCCCTATAATCTATTGAAAACTGCCTCCTAAACTCCATAAAATCTAAACTAGTTATCCCCCCAAATGTCTGTTTGCTTTTCAGATTTTCCCGGTTAGGGGTCATCACAGTGGAACTCCGGCCCACTAATGATTGGCAGCAGATTTTTTTTATGGTGCCGAGTTGCCAGCCCGACATCCAACCTTCAGCGAAGGCATGCCCATTCACACATGTCTTTTGGAGGCCACTCGACCACGGGGAGGACATGCAGACTCCACACAGAAGACACTCCAGCTGTGAATCAAACAGGAGAACCTCTTGCTGTGAGGCAACAACACTACTGCTGTACCACCGCGGCTTTACAGTTATCCCCAAAATAATTCTCTTAAAATTAAGAATCTCTTTAACTGGAAGCATGGCTGGCTCAACCAGAACCCTGTGCTGGTACCATAAACTAACACCCCCACCCTCTCAGCTCTTCAAGTGGAAAGAAAAAACCCAGTCCTTCTAATGCCAGACCAACCAGGTGGTCAGATGCACAACACCTCCCCTTCCTCCTGCCCAGCAATTCAGGTTCTTTTTCTGTGCCCTGCCCCTGATACTCCTCCATTTTATTAAAAAAAAATCTTCTATTTTAAACTGTAGTAAAATGTTGGTACAGTTTAGACTTGCTACAAATATAACAAACATTTGCTACAGTTTATATCCTGACTGCAGAGAGTGCTGCAGTGCTCAGGTTTTAGTTAAAAAAACAAAAAGAGATTTTTTTTTTAACTTTTAAACTATAGCAAACTGCAAGCAGTTGTTATAGTTTAGACCACACTTGGAGTGCAGTACTGGCTTTTAAAACCAAGTATTGCAGTAGAGATTGGATCCAGCTGATTGTCCCCCAGGGCAGTTGCATCTCTTGTCTCACCCTCACTATGCTACTGTCTTTAACATAACCTCTTCCAGTTTTACCAAAATGGAACTTTTAACCTAGACAACAAATTTGAAATCTGACTTAAATCTTTAATAAGTAGTAAAAACATCAAAAACTTGGAACCCTCTCTAGGATAAGGCCTTACCTTACAGGCAACACTAATACAATTGCCACAACGTACCTTCTCCCTGTCCTTCTATGCAGCTGTCTCATTTTTATAAATCTGCAAGTCACTTCCAATCCCACCTACTTGAACAATGCTACAATAAAATATAAAAATTTGCTAATACCCCATGCAGAACTTTAGCGGACTGAATTGCAGCATACCCTTACCTTTTCACAGATAGTCGCTACACACAACCCATTCTACAGCACAAATAAATGCCCTGGGATCAGCAACATAATTCATAACTACTCAGCCAATAGAACTCTCCACTCCACAGACAAGCACTTATTACATTTCACAAAAAACTAATAACTCTGCAGGTGACTATCTCTACTCCATGTATCTAAAATCTGGAACTCCATCCCACTCATCCTAAAACAAACCCGTAATCGCTTATCCTTTAAACAAACATCTGATGGAAATATAGCCATGTTCATGCCATTCACCAGGGTAATACCACTACTTAGTAATACCCACTAAATTTCATCCTCCAAACACCACACATATCCACCCTCACAACATAATTCTTATAGATATTCTTTAATCTACCCATTTCTGTTTACCTGCTTGTTTTACCTACAACGCCTCTCTAGTCATCCTTCACATACCTTTTCTCTTACACCCTCCATTAAACCTTCTCTTTGAGACAATTGGTCAAACTTACTCCACTATGCTTTTTTATTTTTCAACTCAATATGTCTTTGCAATCTAGTCTTCTGTCTTAGATCTCAGTAGCCCATCTACTTACTGTCATTCCTCTGTAGTGTAGAAACTACCCCAATCATCTCTTTTACCACATATCTTGTTGCTGATTATTTCAGACCTTTAGCCATGTCTATAACATGTACAAAGCAAATACAGTATTTCTGTATTGCAATAGCTCCATTCAAGTATTCTAAATGTTCGTGATATAGCTTTTTCTTTTGTTATTTAATAGTTAACTTCCTACCTGATGCTTTAACATGCATTTTGTCATCTAACTATTAACAAATAGTTGTTTATAATGTTTTTATAAGACTTGCACTCTTCTTTCTAAATGGAACCCTTTGTAAACTTAATGTATGCATTTGGTGTAGAAATTTTCTTGCTGAGCCTCTGCTGAAAAGGGGTCTTCTGCCCATTTGGTCTCTCCAAGTAAACAAATGATAATAAATATATAAATGCATACATACATACACAAATAAATAAACAAATTAATAAAGGGGCAACTGAGTGGGTTAAGCCATCCATAAGCATCATATTTTGGTTCTCTCAGAAGGCATCCTTTGTTGTTCCGGTGACACATTTAGAGTCTTTTTCTCTACTACCATTTGAGGTTACCTGTTTATTCTTTGTTTATACATATTTATTGTACAGTGGAACGTATTCATGGAAATAGAAAACCATGTGGAGAATGTAAAGAAATAAAGCTGACAGTGTGTATCAGCATACCTTTGTATTAGCTGTACCCGGGATTCTCTGCAAACTGCTTTCTTAAGCACATACTGGACAAGGCATAATTCTCTTTGAAAGGGTTTGGGGGGTTGGGAGCTGTAATGAATATCACACTTTCATGCAGATATAAGAAACAAGCCACCTAGTAAACTGCAGAGTATGTAACCAGCCCAATAAGCTCACTAAAATTTATATTTCTCCTAAGACAGAAACATTCCCTGTTTAGGGAAAAGGACTATGAACTATTTAGATACAAGCCATGACCTATATAACAAAGCTCCCAGGGGCATTAATAAGATGAAAGCATAGCAATACATCATTGATATCCAGGTTCTTGTAATGTGAAACAGATTTGGGACACTGGTTGTGAACCTGAATGTTGACTGATAATACTGAGAACCATAAAGCAAAACAGATGAAAAAAGGCCACATAAAACCAGAAATGTGCTCAATTTAATCTCTTTCATGATGAAATTAAATGCATGCTTTACCAATGCAAAAAGAACACCTGCTGTCTGATTATTTTGGGGGTTGTGACCCTTGTAGTCTATAAAATAAATGCCTTTCACATTTCATTGATGTAAAAAAAAGAGGACAAAAAGAATTTCTTACAAATACCATATTTGCTTGAAATATTAAAACTACTATGGATAATTTTTCACGTACATTTTTCACTTAATAATTAATGTCCTATTTGTACTGATTCCTGCCTTCTATTTTTTAATACTACAGATGATAACGGTAATTAAGCAACATAAAGGACATGAATAATCCAAAGACAGGCTATACTAATAATGTTAGCAGTGTGTAGATACAGTTTTGGTTCATGTAAAGAGTGGCTAGTAATGCAACCTGCTTCCTGCCTGCAATTTTAACCTTTACATTCTCTTCTTGAAAGTACTTGTCACCATTTTATGACTAGCCAGTTTCATTTTATCACAAGTTCTCACTTACAAAACCAAGCACTCTTCTATTCCCTTTATAGCAGGATGAGTTATGTCTTGTCCAGAGCAGAGAATGATAAACATGTAGGTAAATCTTTTTAGATTATTGGAGTAGGGCTTTAGTAACTTGACTCAGCCTGTTTGGCCTGATGCCATATTATCATGAGCGTCTCCCTACTTGCCTAGTAGAAACTATGTCTTCCAGGGACACTTTTGGGAGTCTCACTGAGCCATACAGGGAAGGTATCAAAGGCTAACAGCTAACAGAAGTGTGAGCTGAGGAGAGAAAGCTCACAAACGCCCTGATGTAGCCATAGATTAATTTTCTTACATAGTTTCCTGTACTTAGTTCTGTGGCATGAGAGACTGAGAGACAAATGTACCTAAAGAAGTAATTTTTCTCCCATCCACAGCTTTTCAATTACATCCCTTTGTCATTTTGTTATGAGTACAATATCATAATGAACTATGAAGACTAATTTCACTCCTGAAATTACACCCCTATACCAACAGATTTACTGCACATCAGCAAGTCCAATGGCATAGGAAATACTCTGTCTAGGCATCTAAACCTCTTGTGGAACATTAACAGAATGGTTTGGAGGGACAAGTATGTTTTGCAGAGGGTACCTCTGCTGTGGACTCCCCATCCAAGTAAAACGAAGTTCATCCCTATCCATATTCAAATGCAACTTGGATCTATGGATGGGAAAAAAAAAAAGAAAACTTACCCCAGACCTGCCCCCTGTACAACTAAAAGACAGAGGTAGCTCTTAAATGCTTTATTCCAGGCATGGATCCCCTCAAATTATCTATGGCATGGTCTCAGTTATTCTCATTAAGGGTAATATACACTTATCGACCATGGGATGGGTAAGGCCAATATATAACCAAATTGGATAGGTTAATTTGAGCACAATAAGGGAAACTGGCTAGGCTTAAAATGGCCTAGAACTGCAGCTAGCCTAGTACTTACCTATTAACTTATGAGGTAAGAAGCATCCTAGAAATATGCAAGGGACTCTTAACTTTATTTATAAACATCCTTTTGTTTAATTTGTTTTTACTTTGAAGCAACAAGTTCTAAACACAACGTGCATGGTCAAGAGAACAAAAGTATAAGGAAAACTAATTAATATTTTTGTCATACAGAGAAACACCAAGGAGTATTTTAAACTATTTCTTAATGAACCTTTGGCTACATTTTCTTACCAGCTAGCCCTGCAGATGTTTTGAGATTACTTCTAGTCCTTCAGCATCCAGTGATAATGTGAGAAGCTTAATACCACAGGCCTCTGATTGTGCTTTTGATTTTAGACCATTTTACAGTTTTTGACGGCTGTCCTTGCTCAGTGGTAGGCCTGCTGCTAACACTCTAATTTACCTGGGTTCTCTGTAACATGTAAAACATCACTGTATCCAGGCAGCAATGCTTATCCTTCTGTTAGCAACTGTGCCATATTCTGTACTGTACAAATGCTATGTGGGCATATCTAAGATTTATATATTTATTTATTTTATGGGTAATTGAAATGGACTTCATGGGTCCTTTTCATCCCTAGCCTAGTTACAGTAAATCAAAAATAAAAACAGTTTATACAAAGCAAAATATAAGAGGGCCAGTGTTAGATCAGAGCACTCACATCATTCAGTTTTGAATATTATTAGTTAAAACTTAAAATTTTGATATCACTGTAAACTCTGCTAAGTGCACATCAAATTCTGAACAAAATCAGAAGTATTTTTTCTATGTAATCAGAAGTCACTTGAGCAGCGACATTCTGCCTTATTTGTTAAAGATGGATCTTCTGCTGGTTTATGAATGTAGACAAATTGCAGGATTATGGTTGGGTCTCCAATCATACCTAACTTATGTGTTCAAGATATGGTTCCCAAGAAATTCAGTTGAATTTTGGCATCCATGTTGAGAACATGTAATTAGAGTTATGACTGGTGACACTAATCATGATCCTTTGTAACATGTATCATCAGTTTCCTCGAAAGAAAAAAAAACATGTAGCAGTGCACAGTGTTTTACTGGATTTCAGAGCTTTAAAAACTGGTAGAACACTTAGCACTGCAAAATAGGCAGCAGACAGAAACAGTTGTCCCTCTGAAGAGTGAATGGCTTTAAAAGCTGCTAGACACACATTTTGTTTAAAAGCAGAATGAAGTATCTAAGAACTTGTGAAACTGCTTTACCTTCTGCCCCTATTCTTTACTGGCCAGCAATGTCCATTGTTAAATCTAAGAGTGGTACCTGATCTTAACCTCAGAATGGTGCTTGACAAGCTTGTTTTTTTTTTTTGTATTTTGGAGCATAATCACAGTGTTACATGCACTACATGATAATTTGTCATAGATTATTAGAGATGGGAATCTAGATTACTGGGACTCTAAAATAGAAGGTAATAATAATAATAATAATATGAGATATTTATGCTATAGTGCAGAGATGTAGCTACCATTTCTGGTCTGCCGATCCTTGATCTGGTGCCCCCTTATCTTTTAAGCTGAGGACCCCAAAAAAGGTCCACCTGTACTCAATGACTGAAAACAAAGCTTTTTCTTGTTTAAAAAATCTGTTTGCTGTATGTTATACCACACACAATGCACTAAAGTGCTTCAATCCTGACTGCAAATTTACTATCAGCATTAATTTCTGAATGTACTACCAATTGAATTAAATCTGCCAATATTGCCCTCACATACATGTATCCTGAGCAGCTATCCTCTTCATCTGTCTGTGTTACTATGAGGAAAACCACTTCTTGATGATTTCAGGATAAGTTGATAGAATTTGAAAGTGGTCCTGTAAGTAAGATAAGCTTACACTGATTGCTTTCTCACACTGTGCAACATATTTTTAAAATGTGTAACTGTTAGTTCTTCTGGTTCTCCACTGGATGTATAATCTATGTACTTTGCGTTTCAACACTGCATGTCAACATTTGTATTCTTTGTTTATATACTTTTGTGCAAACAATTCATTATTCTGTAAACTGGAGCTTTTGTCCTTGGGTCTCCACTGAAAACAGGCCATATGGCACAGCTGGACTAATCCGGTTAACAAATGTCAAATAAATAATAAAAAATAAAATAAAATCCTCTAACATAACGATCAATATTATTCTAGATAAGTGAAATGGAATACTAAAATGATGATAAGAAGGATCATTTACAAGTAAAAGTGAAGCTGCTATTCTATGATTTTTCAGTTAATGCTGATTTCTCCTGTGTGATCAGGTAAGACATCTATAGATTTTACTCTGCATGCTTTGTAATTACCTAACTATGGTAGAAACAATGAGAGAAATACCATATTTAATAGCTACAAGTTGTTCTCTTTTCCTAATTGCATGACAGTAATTAAGATGTTGACCATACCTCTCAATCTCTTAGGGCAAGAAATCTGGACATTGCTTTAAATAATGTCAGAACAAAATCACAAAAATAGGGACATTTTTAAAATATTGATCTTGTAAACTCAGAAAGTTAATAGATTAATGGGTTTGGGTTAGCATGATTTTTTTCTAAAGGATATGAAGTCTGAAACTCAAATGGCTCCTATTATTTTCTGACTTTAATCCCCAGTGATTTGCTAGAAAGCCAAACATTTTATGAGGAAAGAAAAACAACCATATGGCAAAAATCAAGACAGTATGAGAAAATTTGGACAGTTGACAGGTATACTGTTGACTTACAACAAGCTTGCATTAGCCAAGTGATTTTACCACTCACTGTCTGTATATGGAAGAATTCAAAACTGTTTGACCAACTCAAATTACTAGATTTTTAAAAATTGAAATATTTTCCTTTAACAGTTTTTCAGGGCCCTTTGATAATGCATTTCTCTTTGACCATGTTAAGGCATTTTTAAGTGCTAAAACTGATATATTTTTTAAGTTAACATTGAGGCACATTAGTAATACAATATGATAAAGCTGGGTCAGTTTACTGTTAAGGGTACCTCTGATTACTGGACTGGCATTTCCTGATGCTTAGATGATAGCACTATGAATTTTGCAGAGATGTTTTTGGAAATTAGATAAGCCAGATAGAAAGCTTTGCAAACTGCTGTGGAGACGTGATGGTCAAATGATAGAGGAATTATTAACAAGTCTGATTGGAGGGTTGTGTCACCTAAATGGTATGTGAAAAAGTGTTTAACAAAATTAGCTATACTACATTTCTTTACATCTAAGACTATTGTCCTTGTATCGATTATTACATGTTCTAAATCATATTGGAGCAATTATCAGTCAGTGAAAGATCAAATAACCAGTGCCCTTGGCTGGTACTATGAAACAGCACCTCACCCTCTAAGCAAAAAAACAAACAAAAAAAAAAAAAAACAATGTTCCTTCTACTGGCACATCAGATGGCCAGATCTGTGCTCTGCCTCAGCTGTACATCAACATATTTAATTTAAAGGAAATACTTTTTTTCTTTTAAACTGTAGAAAACAGTTACTATGGTTTACATCTTGCCTGCATGTAGTGCTACAATGGTCATGTTACAGCAAACCCCACAACCACACCACTCCGAGGAACTCTGCCATTTCCAACTAAGCAGATCATGAAGGAAAAGAAGGACTTCAAACATCTCTGGATACCTCACAAGGATCCACCAGACCAACAAAGTCAAAGGAGCTGTCAAAAATTATTACAATTTGGAACCACTCTGGCAAACCACTCACGAAAACAGAACAAAATGTCCTGGAAAAGGGATTTACTTTCATCCCACAGCAAAGAAGCAATTTAGATCAGACCTTAATCAACCTGTAAATATTCATCCCAAAAATTAATCTCAAGATATTGCTTCATTTGAAGGACCCACAGGAGCCCAACCCACAGGCATGAGTCCCTGTTCAACAGTGGTGGAACCCCAGTAGCTTTTGTCTACCACCACACCCAGTCATCAGTGCATTTGAAACCAAATAAGAAGTGGATATTTAAAGAGTACGACAACCCCCCCCCCCAGCAAAGAAACTATACAATATGAAAAAGGAAAAATTATTGGCTCTCAAAAATCTCATTAGAGACACATCAAGGAGGGTCATGAAAGTGGACAAGGGGGAGGCATTATTGTCATGGACACAGCAGCATATGACACAATGTAACTTATGCTTAACAACCCAGACTACTATGAGCACTGCTACATCAAATTCCTCAAGACTGCTTGCAATAGCATCATCACTGAAACAACCTACCTATGTGAAGAAGGCCTCATAAGCAACAACTATTTTTTAACAGTTCCACATCTCATACTTCTCTGCTTTTTTTTGGTATTCCCAAACCCCACAAGAACATTCTGGACCCTCCATACAAACCAACCATAGCCCATGGTGGGTCCATCACAGAGCCTGTCTCTATTTACCACAAGGTTCAGTTTAAACCACTTGCAGAAAAGAACAGGTACTTCATCTTGAACACCATCAACTTCCTGATGATGATTAGAAACACCACAGTCAACAATGAAGCATGGCTTGTGAATAAGGACGTTGAAGCATTCTGCACTATCCTCCCACATGATTACTGTATTCAGGAAGTAATCGAGGCTTACCAAAAATAATGGGAAGCCTTACCTGAGGAAACCAAAACAATCAGCAGACTTTTCAAAATTCTCCATGAGAACAATTTATTCAGGTTTAACAACTCCTTTTACAGGCAAAATAGAAGAATCAAATAGGATCAGCAATGGTCCCCAGCCTGGCTAACATGGCACTCAGGAAATGGGAGGAAGAATTTATATATCATTCACCCCTTTTCTCATTAATGGACAGTTATCTTAGAATTATCAATGAAATTTTCATAATCTGCAATGGGAGCTTGGAGCAACTACAAGATTTCAACAAATTTATTGGGGACTCCACTGACCTTCTAAAATTTACCACTACCACAGCCAAGACTCTCTGAGCTTTCTGGACCTAATATTCAGCAAAACTAATGACAGCAGGTATCTCTGCAACAACCTGTACCGTAAAGCCACACAGGTCAACCTACTGTTGCACAAAAATAGTATGCATCCCTTTAAGAGTAAATGGAATGTAATAAAATGTTAATGACTAAGACTAGCCAGAGTCTCAAAGGAGCTCATAGATTTCATGGAAAAATCTCTATGATCTTGAAAAAGACCTCCTAGCAAGAGGCTACAGCTCAAGATTGATTAACAATGTATTTGAACCCATTATACAGAGCAAAATGAACAACCCTGATTCATACTTAACCTACAATCCCACAGATCTCAATCTCCAGATATTCATGAAACACAACAATGGCAATAGATGGAATACCAGCACTGACTTTAACCTATTCCATGGACTTTACAATACTAAAGAAAACCATCAACGATAACTGGTACATCATTAATTCTCCCAAAAAGAGCTTACTACAGAGACCCATCTTCACTGTCTGAAAAAACAAGACTATTCAAGACTTCATAGAGAGCAGCACAGACCCATCACCAGGCAATTTACTGTCAAGGTCTTTCCCCTGTGGACACTCACACTGTAATTAATGTAAATTCATGAGTGGAAAAAAATGGGTTCCACCGTCCTAAAAGCACCTCCTACAGTAACTATATTGTGGTACACTGGGCCCAATGCAAGAAATGCCAAGCCTTTTATATGGGAAAAGCAATCAACAAACTGAAAACCAGGATCACCTGCCATTATACTGATATTAGACTTAAAGGTCCTACTAGCACCCTTATCAGACATGCAAAGGACAAAACTGACCATGACACTTTCATTTTTCACATAAGAGACTGAATCACTCCCAGGTCTTATAAGGTATCAGCAATGATAAGTTACAAAGATTAGAGCTGGAATGGAAAATAAGACTTGACATTGGTGATGCTCCTGGGTTAAACAGATCTTTTTTTTATTAATTGTATCCTGAACTTCTGGAAAAGGAACCACCATCTGTAATACTAATTTGCCTGATTTAATCCAGAAATAATCATGATCATTTTTATAGTTTATTTTTACTTGGATTACTGGTGTTTCTAGATTGGATTCTGCACAATATATTGACATTGGTTTTCTGTTTTTTGTGTATGGTATTTTTCTAGGTTTTGGTTATGTAGCATCCTTTTTAATTAAAATGTTGTTCTACATAGGCAGATCTGATGAAGCTTCCCAGCAAAAGCACAGGCTAGAACTGTAACCATCAGAATGGAACATGGGTGCCTTCTCTTTAGTTCCTTTTAATATATGGGTTTTCAGTTAACAATTCTAATTAACCTCCAAAAGTTATCCAAGAAAAAATGACAGGAGCTCAATGCCAATTACTATTTTAATGAGTAAAATAATAAAACACAACAAAACTTTCGAGTTACAAAACTCTTTCTCAGTGCAATTACACATCTCCTTATCTTCACAGTGTTTACATATTTACACCAGCCAGTCATACATATTCTTAAAGTCAAATGGGTTATTAAATAGCTACATACATTTAAAATAAAACAGCATAGTAAAAGGAACACACACACACACACATATATAAAGAAGCCCAGGACCAAATAAAAATAAACTTATTGAATTGAAAAATGGACATCGATATGTACATAAGTAGTATTTGTTTTTATTTTTATTCTAATATAATATTTATAATAATAGTATAGTTATCAGTAATACTTATAATATGTAATATATTCCTGATTTATACTTGGATTTTACTATTAGAGCTCCCCACTTAGATGTGGACCCTGTTCACACTCCACTGTTATTCATAACAGGGGTGAGTGCTAACTGGAGGGGGTCATCATCTAGATAGACTTGGAGTTTGTTTGTTCCTCTGCACTGCTAATTCCCTTCCCCTTTCACCAGACTAGAAGGATGCTCTTGCCCCAGTAGATTGAGGGTATATCTTCACCCCTGTCAACGTGGGTTCAGCCACATTTAAAGAAGGACACTAATTCCCCAGGACAGTGAACTACTCTCCAAGTTTCTCCTTCCCTGATATGGTCATCTTTTGGTATTTTGAATAAGGCAATATTGTACAGTCCATAATCTACCCTTGCTGCAGGCTGAGTGAATGTAATGTTGAATATGCTGGTCACCCCGGCAGCAGTGCTTCCCCACATATCCTAATGCCTACTACAGCACGTGCATTGCTTGGTGGGGACTCATTCTCACACTGACACATCTGAACATGGGTACCTCCTTCTGCTGAGTGCCAGGATATCACAACTGCCACTCCCTTCTGCCCCTCCATGGAAGGTGAGCCACCATTGGCTACTGACATCTATCCAGTTTCAGTTTCTACAGAATCTGAAATGCTACCTGCACATGGGTCACCTGAGTTGCAGTCAGGAGTATATCCTCCCATACT
Organism: Protopterus annectens; assembly: GCF_019279795.1. Lineage (NCBI taxonomy): Eukaryota > Metazoa > Chordata > Ceratodontiformes > Protopteridae > Protopterus > Protopterus annectens. Next base: position 1,609,458,687 of record NC_056741.1, read on the forward strand.
TTATAATGCATGACTCATTAATTCTAGTATGTTTCTCTTTAAACAGAGCAGATGCCGGTTCCACAATGAAGAACGTAGTATCCGACCAGAACTTCAACACTTTATCACTTCTCTCTTTTACCTTTCTTGTTCTGCATTAATCTGTTATGTAAATATGTACATAGTATTATTACCTTAACTCAACTGAGTTTTAACAGTTTTATTAGCTTAATCCACTATTATGTAATGACAGATAAAAAATCGCAATGGTATTATTGTCTGTGTAAATACTGGCACCTTTATGTCTCTCATCAATAATTATTGTTTACTCTATCTGTTTATTCTTGCTGTACCATGCAACCTGGGCTGTGCCACTAGATGGTCATTTTTCAATACTGCTCTACCTTGGTAAACAAATATAAATAAATAAATGTCTGGACTCTGTAGCTGAAGCCATGCTTCAAGTGAAGCATATTTATTACATATGCTACATAGAATGACAGATGCAATTTTATTGCCTCTCCTGACTGAACTGCTGACTGGAAACAGATACTTGGCATAAAACACTGAGGACATTAAAAAGGGTAATAAATGAAGTGCAGCTTGCCTGCCTTTCTTTCTGTATAACTTTTGCAGAGTTATAGTGTGTAACCAGAGCTTGACATTTATTCAAAGCAACTGCGATGGACTGCTTTCTTCTCGTGTGTGTGTGTGTGTGTGTGCGTGCGTGTGTGCGTGTGTGCGTGTGTGCGTGTGTGCGTGTGTGCGTGTGTGTGTGTGTTTTGGGGGGGTTGGTGTAAAGTATTATTGAAGCAGGTATGAAGTGACATAGAAACTGACTTTATATGTGTTTTTTTTCCAGTGGTGGGGGTAAGCTGGTTGGGCAGAGCTAAGCCTCATTTTCTCCTTCAGTGCATTAGAAGAAACAGGGTGTCTTTTGAAATTCTTAACTTCTATGTATAACTGCATATGAATGGGGTGCTGGTGGATGAATAACCCCTCTGTAAAATATTTTGAAGGTGTAGCAGCAGCTTTTAGAATTCCATTCTTTTTGTTTGTGGAACACTAAATTTTAAGATGCCAGGACTTACAGGATCAGGGTCTTTCTTGCAGTTTCAGTAGAGAGCAGAAAGGCAGTTACTCTGTTTCAATCACAGGAACAGTAAGGTGAAGGAAATAAACTGCGATGGCCACAGAAAACAGAGGAATTGTAAAAATAAGATGTCAGAAACAAACAAAATAAGGGAAGGACTGCAGTATCTATGCAATGATGTAAAACAACTGAACAAAAAGGACAGTACATATACGTTTGCTACAGAAACAAAAGCCCGTGTATACACCTCTGTGCAAAAATACATTTGCACTGAGAAGCAGCTGCTGCTTAAATAAATTAGCACAGTGACCATAAACAAATGTGTATAGCACAGTGACCATAAACAAATGTGCAGCACTGGTCAGACGTCATTGCACTATACCCAGATGTAGTACTGCATTTTCTATCATGCTGTTATATTGTTGTTTAAAGCAATTCAAGAAATTATATCAGTGAAGTGACCATTATAACATTCAGCATTAGGGTCCCCTGGAGCAGCAGAGGAAAACTGAGAGGCAGAAAAATTAAGCAGCATTCCTCAGCACTACAGGCATTACAAATGAAACCACTAAAATTTGACAGATGAAGATATAGATGATAACAGAATGACTTGCAGCATACTGTCACTCATTCAAAGCTGCCAGTACATAGTAGTGAGGGTAGAGGAAAAGCAAATAGTAAGAACACCCTTCTGCAGGGAAGATGGAACAACCAGGCCTGAACCCTAGGCCACCTATGGGGCCCAACTGCCTCATCTTACGATAACAAAGTAAAACCTTACATGATTCCAGTATTTCAGGTAAGCATCACAGCTGGGTGTCTTCTGACATGACAGAGCAAATAGAGTGTCATTTGGGTAAAAAAAAGTTTAATAAATGAAATAATATTAAATATCTCAAAAGGGTTTTAACCAAGATGATTTATTTTACTCAAGGAAATATATACTTTGACAGCAGACAAGGAGTGCCTGGCCCATGTAGTCTACCTTCTGTTTACTGGATACTGTAGGTCTACATACTACCAATAACTTATCATCTGCTCCTAGTTATCTCAAGGATGATTATATCCCTGACTGTTTTATGCATTCATGAATTCCATTCCTACTATATCTCCCCAACAAAAAAACACCATATTAGCATTTCTGTGACATAATGCTTTCTTGTGTCTACTTAAGTCAAGCACTTATATTACTTTGTCCTCATTCATCTCAATTTTAAGTTTAATTACGGCATCTACAATGGGTTTGAATACCTTTTGACAGGGGGAAAAGAACAGGTTAATGAACAGCATATCATTGAAATCACCTGACAGTAACTCAGGTTCACAGCATATTGCCTAACTTGATCAAATAAATGAAATATAAATAAACTACAGATTTTTTTCAGTGCAAACATCCTCTACATTCCCCACTTCCATACATAATTATTAAATATTAGAGGGCATGTAAGCTGAAGTTATGTTGGAGAAACTAATAAATGCTTGTGGGTGAATCCTGCCCTGGTTAATCCTCTTTCCCAAATTTTTCAAGCTTACTAATGTACCTTAACCCTAAGCCTGCACCTTACTTTACAAAAAACTTTTGCGTAACATTTTCACTCCACGGTACACTTGGACATACACCAAATGCAGCAGCACAATACCCTTACTCTAATCCTAACCCACAAACATGCCCACTCCATAATGCAAAAACTGTCAGTATTTTTAAATGCTCTGCCATTGGTATCCCAAACCAACACTTACCTTGTATGCATGCAGGCATTCTTCCTTATTCTGACACCTTCAACATTTGACAAATAAAACATTCAATGTAATTTTCATGTCATTTCCTCTCTTGACATACTGCAGATTCGACAGAATGAACGACACTGCTCCATTCATACGGCATGAATACTGAGTGCAAGTACTCATTTTGCAGTCCTAATCTTTCATTTTTTTCTCGCATAACCACCATCTGTTTTAGCTTTACTTTCCTTCTCTCGTTCTTTCTTTAATTTCTAATATGTTTATAAAAGGCATTTTAATGGAAATGGCTATCATGAATTAAACACTTCTCTGCTTTTCTGAATTCACTTCTTGCATGGTATGCTTGCCTGTCTTCCTTATTCTGCATTTACATTTTCACCAACATAGTCTCTTAAACTATAAGTTAACAGATAATTTATATCTTCTTCCTTCCAACATTTTAATTAGGGCAGTTTGTAAATAACACTATGTAGCCTGTAACAGGATTAGAGTGTATCTATCATCAAATAAAAATATTTTGCCTTTGACCATTTACTTTATTACAGCCTTGAAACTACATACTAACTAAATAAAAATTTACACTATATTTGTGCATTTGAGATTTGATACTACAAATATACACTAGGTATACATTAAGGTACAGGCCAGCTGCAAACTGTGTTTGTAAAATGTGGCAAACTTACTGTAAGGTCACAACCTACACTTTGGGCTACCATACTCTACTGATAATATTGTTTCCATGTCTTAAATATAAGTCTGAAAGATTCACAGAAAATAAAAGTTAAATGAAACCGAAGAGTTGTTATTGTTTTTCTTTCATCTTTTCCCGGTTAGAGGTCACCACAGCGGAACTCCGGTCTGCTAATGATTGGCAGTCGATTTTTACGGTACCGAGGTGCCAGCCCAATGCCCAACCTTCAATGAAGGCACGCCCATTCACGCATGTCTTTCGAATGCCACTCGACCATGGGGAGGACATGCAGACTCCACACAGAAGGCACTCCAGCCGAGAAATGAACGGGCGAACCTCTTGCTATGAGGCAACAACTCTACCGCTGCACCACTGTGGCTTTTGTCCTAATGAAAACTCTGATTAAAATTTATACTGAATACTTTGTTAAGGGGTAGGACTAAACTAATGATATGGGCATAGGGCACATGTTGGAGCTGCTGTTGGCAGGGATAGTCCAGTGGGGGAGGGATTTATGGCATATGCCAATTTGCCTTTACTTAGGAGAAGAAGGAAGGAGGATTATTTACTCAATGGTACAGTAAATCTTCAGAATGTTTAGGGAGTAGTAAAGAAGAATGTAGGCTATGGCTAACAACATTATGGCAGTGGTGCATTAGAGTATGTGTGTTTATCTATCTATCATCTATCTATCTATCTATCTATCTATCTATCTATCTATCTATCTATCTATCTATCTATCTATCCATCTATCCATCTATCCATCTATCTATCTATCTATCTATCTATCTATCTATCTATCTATCTATCTATCTATCTATCTATCTATCTATCTATCTGTCTATCTATCTATCTATCTATCTATCTATCTATCTATCTATCTATCTATCTATCTATCTATCTATCTATCTATCTATCACATACTTCCCAACCTCTTAACGTAAGAAATCCGGACAAAGCCTAAAATAATGTGGGGACAGAGAATGAAAAATAGGGACATAGTTTAAATATAAAACTGCTAGAATAACCAGATTTGTGGTTGCATACATTTTCTGTAGGATACAAAGACTGAAAGTCAAATATATATGTCATTATTTGGTCATTATTTAGTGACTTCAGTCCTCTGTGATTTGCCAGAAATACACAGATTTTATGATGAACAGACCAAATATTTGAGGCAAAAATATGGACATTCTGCAAAAATCTGTACAGTTGAGAGGTATGATTCTATCTATCCATCTATCTATCTCTCTGTCTATATGGAATATGTGCTACAGCCATATGCTTTAAGGTTGCTTTGGGTTTGGCATAATGGGAAAGGTGTTTATCTCACAGGGCAAGGTACAGGATTTGGTACTCACCTTTGAAGGGCAATTGCCTAGGCCTAAAATGGACTGCAAGGGCAGCTAGCCAAGTATTTACTTAAGCACCTATAAGACTTTTGTATAGCATTGCCATTTTAAGACTGCATGAATCTTATAACTTATTGCATTTTTGAGCATAGTTCCAGTGTGTGTGTGAATAGGTGTTTATGTATATAAGATGATTGAAGTGTTAACATCATTTCTACAGAGATGCCATTTTACAGTGAATAAGAGTTACTTATTTGATTACATGCTGGTGTATCTTGACTTTTCTGACTCTGCCATTTACAATTAGTGGGTAACCAGCGGTATGCATTATGATATGGTGTCAGAACAGGGCTCCTTTTGACGAATGAGAACCAAAATGCAATATGAATTACAAAACCATGCCATAGCACCTGAACTAAATCCATGAAGCTTAGTGTCAATCATTCTACCAAAGGTAAGCTATTTTTATCTTGCAAAACAAAAATAAAGCTATTAAGTCTTTTTGAGGAATGAAAACCAAAATGCAATATCAGTTACAAAACAATGCCATATAATCCAAACTGAATCTGCCAAGCTCAGAGTCAATTGCTTTACCAAAAGTGTACTTTTTATCTTGCAAAGCAATTATTTTACTAAAATCAAGGCATTCAACTAAAAAAAAACATTTTAATAAAAATGACTAAATTTAACTTCTCAAAACCATATGGCTAGCCAGCCTAGAGAGAAATGTTTGCATGATTTAGAATGGTGACAAGACAGAAAAGGAATCAGAACAAATCCAGATAAACACCTTGCTATATTCAGTGGGCAAAGAAGTAGAAGCCATATACAGTTCCTTATCAATCTCAGAAGGCCAGAGTGTTTTAATGAAGAAGAAAAACTGATTAGCACACTCAATTAAACATTTTATGGCAAAAAGATATATATTTCATGAAAGGCCATACAAGCCAAAGGCAAATGTTTTTGAAGCTTTTTTAAAACAATTGTACGACCTGGCTGAAAATATTCACCAGGATTCATGAAGCTTGCGCCAGGCACAGGCATAGCGTAGGCAGTATAACGCCAAATATGGCCACCGAGCGATTCAGGTACGATCCAATTCTACGTGCACTACCAGCGTACACCAGATCTGCGCAGCTCTCGGCTCAGGTATGCTAATCACCCCATGCGCAGTACTGCAGCATGCAAATGAAGGTCATAGCGATTCATGAAGTGGCGTAGGCATAGCGTAAGCCTAAAGAAATGTAAACCAAAAAAAACAGTTTACATTTTGCCAAACAGAACATCGGAGCCATGAAAGTGGACCAGACTCATGTATTACAAAGTTAACATATGCCAATGGCTAAATATACAGCCAATGGCATAAGAAAAGATGCACATCACATAAAAAATAACCTTTAATGTCATGGCCACAGTAACGCAAAGTACAACTGCAGGGCATGTGTGCGCAAACGGGAACACAAGGAAAATATATACAAATGTCATAAAATTGCAATGTAACACAAATCATGATTTCACCATAATATTCAATGGTATGCATGCTACACCACAACCAAGCTGCAAGGGTTGCTAAGGGTCTGTGACAGTGTTTGGCACGGTAACTATGAATTAGTAGTCAATGCCATGCAAATGAGGCAAGTAATAGTGAATCGCAAACGTCCCGCTGGCCTAAGGATGTGCCATACGTCGCAGCGCTACAACACCGAGGAGTGGTCTGGAGGAATACATGACATCAGCAGTGGGGTGTGCCACCCCAGCTGTAAGCACATTGGAGCAATGCAAATCTGGGCTGCCCATTGCTAAGCAAAGCCGCAGGACAGGGTCATGGATGTAGGTATAGCTTTGCTTAGCTGAGAGCACACATGGTGCCCGAAAGCGCATGTGTACGTGGATGAAAATGTGCCCGAAACCCAGAAAGCGGACGCACGCACCGCGCACCACAGCTCAAAAAGGAAGTTTAGGGGAAGACAATAAGGAAATGCCGCAGTAGGGTAATTGGAGTGCAACTGAGCAATTAACACCTATTAACTCACAGTGGGCCATTGACGGCAGCTAACAAGGCTGCTAGCAGCAACCTGCAGAACAGGATAGGGGAGGTGTCAGATTGCAAAGAAAAGAGAACTGTAACTGCAGAGCAAAGCAAACCTGCACAGATCGGCTATAGAACACATTTTGCAAGACAATCCTGGTACAGGAAAGTACAAAACAAGAAAGCAGGCTGCTGGATGCATGCCAGACAATGGGAGGGGAATCGTTAAGAAAAGTTAAGGCAAGGGCAAGAGGTAATCCACGGCAGCTAAATGTAATTCAGCACCAAAGGCACCACAATAGCAGTACCTGTGGTAAAACACATAAGATACCCTGCAGCTCCGATTGTACATTCACACCCTATGACATCATCAATGTTCAAAGCACAATAGTATAAAGTGTGAAGGCACCTGACACACACTTGTGTATTCCCAAACACTGCACCATCGGTATAAACAGACTGGGAACTTCTACAATGTACTTGTTGGGAGCTGCCATAGCTGTGATTCATCACCATGTGTTGGAGACTGAAGGTGTTGTGGAGGATGATGCTGACAACCACCTCAGGCCCCGGAGGAGGAGAAGAGTGTTCAGGCCAAGGGTAACCTACCAGGGGCTACATGATCTGAAGATAGTAGAGCGTTACAGGGTGGACAGGGACATCATACAGCAAATAGTTGAGCTGTGCCGGCCACGCCTGAGATCCAGAAACAACAGAGGGGAACCCATCCCAGTGGACACGAAGGTATGTGGTAAGCTTGAGAATACTAGCCACAGGTACCTTTCAAAGGCCAACTGGAGATATCATGGGGATCTCACAGGCATCAGCATCCAGGGTACTCCACCAGTTCCTGGATGCCATGTTACCACATGCCAATGAGCATATATACTTCCCCCGAACTCAGGAGGAGTTGGCCAGCAATATGCATCTCTTCCACCATGTGGCACACTACCCGAAGGTACTGGGTGCAATAGACTACACACATATACATATCAAGTCACCACCCGGTGAGCATGGTAGGTGCTACATAAACCACAAGGGATACCACTCCATCAACTGCCAGGTCATGTGCAATGCCCAGGGCATTATCACGGATGTGTGTGCTGGCAGCCCCGGAAGCTACCATGACTCCCACATCTGGCATGCCTCACAGCTGTATCAGGTATTTGTCGGGGGGACATCCCATATGGCCACCTTGTGGGGATGCTGGCTATGCACTGGAGCCGTGGATAAAGACTCCCATCAGAAATGCACACACACCCATGCAAGAACGCCATAATGAGGCACACGCACAAACCAGGATCATCATAGGACGTGTGTTTGGGATGCTGAAATCACGGTTCCATTGCTTGGACATATCTGGTGGAGCCCTGCAGTACTCTCCAGGCACGTGTGCCCACATCTTTATAGTATGTGCCATGCTACATAATATGATCCTGCGGAAACAGCTGCAGCAGGGACATAATGGTGAAGGCCCTCACAGCCCACCGCAATTGCCAAGGCCATCACAGGCACAGAGGGATTCAGACCATGAACACCCTGTGCCAGCCCCAGTAGGCAGATGGAGGCATGCCCAATATGCCCACGCCTTGGCAAAGAGGGAACGTATAGCACATACACTGACAGTGTAGGCCCCTATGGACTGACACACTTCTCCACCTGCACACACAGTAAAATGGATGGCACACGCACATGACCACCTGTAAATTGTAATGTATAGGTGGCCTACTGTGTGAATCCTACATAGGCAGCCCTCAACTATTGCACACACAACAGCTATTGGAACAAAGGAAGTCAACACCTGAACAGTAAACGAAGCTAACAGCATATGTTGATACTGTATGTATAGGTTCCTAGGTACATCGGTAGGTACATGCCCGATTGTCAGAGGCCATTCATCAGCCTAGGCAAAATGTGTTGCCACCCCATCGATTAACTAACTGTCCCTCTGTGGAGCAGAGCCAATTGCGGGATCCATGTGTGTAACCACTGTTCCCCACCTACTCTGCATGGATTCCCTGGTGTGTTAATGAGGGCCTCCATATAATGTAATCAGGGATGTAGTGCCAAAGCATGGGGAGTACCCATGACAGGTATCTGCCACCCCAGCATTCTCCAGTTATGGTTGTGTCAAGGTGTAGCACATTACAGTGTGTGGCTCACTGTGACATAGATTCCCAATGCTGGAGCGCATCCATTAAACATCACTTGGACATACCATTAATAGGTATCATCCATATGTAAACTAACTACACATTTGATTGCAGTATGGAGGAACAGCTGTAGTACAGTCCACATACAAAACACCATAACACTTGTACAAATCCCAGATGACCAAGTGGTAAAGCCACTGACTGTGCCATGCATGTTCCCAGTTCCACGTCCTGCAAGGTCTATTATGTAATCCCGATGGCACGAATAATGGATGTTGGATGCAGGTCATTAGAGCACATTTAAGCACATCTTAGCAGGTTTATGCGGCGGCAAGTGACGGTAAGCGTTGTTTAAACATGACTACACAGATATGCGCAAAACAGGTCTAAGCTTTGCTGAATTCCATGCAGATCATGGTCAAAGATGTCCAGAACAGGTGAAACCAGCATTATTCACCCTTGTACTAATGCCTGCTCTGAGAGATAAAACGACCACTGCCAGGAGTAGAACACGCAACCATGTACACAATCACCTACCACTAAGCTACCCAAGATGTACCAACAGCAGGTGTGTATTGTGACAGGTTAAAACACAAAAGGGCGGAGTTCAGGAAACAGTATACACCGCCATGTACCCAACGAAAGGTGTGTTCACTCTCTCTCTCTCTATATATATATATATATATATATATATATATATATATATATATAATAGGGATAGAAAGGGTGATAGAGAGATGTATGTCGATATATACGGATATACATATACCTGCAAATATATAGACAGGTTAATGACATGTACACAACCATGGAGGTACAAATAAATAGGATACTGCCAACTACCGAATGCTTTACATATCGACACGCGTAATCACGAGGCTTAAAGACTGAAAGACCACAGTACCGGAACACTAGAACCGCTAGTAATATTAGCACGATGTTAAGGGACATTTAGTTATTGCTGCTGGTGCTGCGGTCCAGGTAGGTACTGTGTTTAAGTGTGTTTCTGATTGCTGTAGTGTGTGTAAGTATGTGTTGAGAGCGCGGTGTGTGTTTCCATGGGACTGTAATGTGTGTGTGTGTGTGTGTGTGTGTGTGTGTGTGTGTGTGTGTGTGTGTGTTTGCATCGTGTGTCTGTTCGTGCTAACTCAGAGGTAGATTATTACAGTAGGTGTGGTCATAGCCAGCCTTAGGCATACGGTTACCACCTGTCCCACTTTGAGAGGGACAGTCCCTCTTTGGGCAGTTGTGTCCTGACAAAAAATATTAAAAAGGGCAAATGTCCTGAGATTGTAGGACATAATTATGTTCCATATATTATGTAATAGTTGCATTAAATAGTTATTCCTGTATCTAAAATATGTAAATGTTACAAGAACCTAATAAGCAACTAAAGTGCTACAGGAATAAGGTTTTATTTAGGACAAAAGTAAGTTATATCCTTTGTACTGACAGTGGGTATGTGTCAGCCTCTGAACCCCAATGTGTGTCCTGCAAATGTCCCACTATGGCCATTTGAAAGGGTGGCAACCCAAGCCAAAGAGGTTCAGTCACCAACACAACTGCAATGAGTGCAAATATCTGTGACAGAAATACATGAGACAGCTTTCATGTAGCAACATTTCATTACATATCGATGTATTTCCGCTGGGATTGAAGGATCAACATTATCTGCATGCTATATAGGAACCAATTAACAATGGCTTAATGAATAAGCCTACAATAACCATAGTATTAGTCTACTAAATGATAGGTCTTCAATTAGGTAAGGATCCCCCACACACATATGGAATATGTATAAATGCAGTCCCCACAAACCTTTATCTGCTATGTACACCCACCTACATCTCCCCCACACCCGAAACAATTGCAATACAGACTGTAATAACATCACAAACATCCACTCACTCAATGACATCTGCAGAAGTGTTAACATATCTTGTGAGAGACACACTTGTAATGGCACCATGTGAAATCGTTGCTGTTGTAGAATGGAACAGACGCCGATGGTACAGGTTTTGTTTGCAATAGTCTCGTATCAGATGGTTGAGATAACAGCTACACTCACATGTAGAACTACATACTCTAGCCATCACACACAATCCATGGGGGACATGAATTCAAAATATCTGTGTCTCTCCATATAGCAGTTGCAATTCATCACAATAAAACACATCCAGACCATCTCCCTCAAAGGTAGGGCAAAAGGACAACGCCCAAGTGGAGTATTCAATTATACCCCACTGTTGCCATGTAATTGGCCAATGGAGTAGCTGCACAGCTGATGTGCATGTAATAATTTACTCCGGAACACCAATTGGTGGCAGGATACCACATGTTACAGGTATCTACGTATAAAATGATGGCTTGCCATACATTCAGACCGTATGCTCATACCATAGAACCGTTTAAACAGGAAAGGAGTAACACAGATATTATCGTAAACTCAGACCACTAAGAAGGTATGTAGAACACTCAGTATGTTAGTGTATGTAGTGCCTGTTCTGTATTAATGAAAGTGTATGCAATGCATACAGTGGGAAAAGGTATTATGTAGTGATGTCTTGTTGAGCGTAGTAACGCTTGTAGAAATTGTGTGTACTGCTGTGGGCCACAAGGTAAACACCTCATACACCACAAGGGATACTACATAAGGGCTTTAAACATAACAATTCCACTCCAGCCACTGTCGGTGGTAGGGTTTGTCCAACAAGTACGTGCCATAACAGGGGATAGTATATATTGATATACTGTAACAGTAGGCATATGTATGGGCGTATAACAAGAATAACATGTCTAAGGTGGTCCTGCTGTGCAATTATGCTTTGCATTATGGGATATTGTTTCAAAATTGTGAAATGTACAGTCTTGTAGGTAGATATGACAAATATTTTACATAGCATTACTGTTATATTATGCAAACATAAGGTATGTATATTGGAATGTACAATACACAATAACAGGATACATATGGCTAGTAGTCATCAGACAGTGTAACAGCATGATAGTTAATTGAAATGGAAGAGCTACTCAATTATCCATGCACAAAGGACATGTAATAGCTTCATAGGTTCATAGTTAGGTACTATGCTGTCTGGCCAGGTCCATTTGTAAGCCCAACTACAGTGTTTTCACTGGCAGCACCTCCCTAGGTTAGTGTCCTGTGCCTGTGAACAGCAGAGCCATTTGTTTCCTGCACCTGTGTACAGTACAGCCACTGCAGGGATCCCTGGCGTACATGTCTGTTCCCCATCCACCCATCGAGGTATCTCATGAAGAGTGCTAGTGAGGGTCCCTGTCTGATGTACATAGGAATCATGTTCCAAAGCATGGTGAGTGTCCGGTTCAGGAATGTATCCCTCCAGCACGTCCTACTCATCATTGCATTTGGGTACATATCCCAGAGCATGTTGCTATCAGTGGCTTTTGCGTATGTTGCTTATGTGGAGCATATCCATCAATATTGGTGTGGACATGGGCCTTGTATCCAGCAATGATATCCAACACTATGAAGTCCAAAGAATGTCTCCGCCCACCAGCAATGATACGACCTGTATTTAATTCCAATACAATGAACAACCTTGCAGAAAAAAAGAAGAAACAGCTAATAAACAAACAATTCAGATAAAACGGATTTAGCGCTTTCTTCCACCTACAATGTGGACTTCTTCAGAATCAACAAACAATTCAGCAAGGACCAATTTATCAACTTCTTGGCGCCAAAATTTAAAAATTCCTTGTAAATTTTAAAGGTATACTACCTGTGCCTATTCCTAATGATTATGTATATATATATATATATATATATATATATATATATATATATATATATATATATATATATATACAGGAATATTCGCAAATATAAATCTCATACAACAGTAGAAACTAAAATAAATACTATCTAATAATAAAAATTAATAATAATAAATACAGGTATGTTCAGCAGAGGTCACCTCTGAGTATTCCGTATGCAAATGAGTACAGCTGGGGTTTCTGTAGTTGTGCTGCATACGTCATCCTTCGGAGGTGAGTAATCCTGTTGGTGTGTTAATGTTGTGGTATTTAAAGCCATTGCTGTTCCGTAAGGTACACCCCAAATGGGGTGTTGTACCCTTGAATGTGTTTCATAAGTCAGGAGTATAGAGGTACAATGGCTGCCTTTGTTCCAGCTACAAACCCATTACAGATTAGGGTGGCCACGTAGAAGGATATCCATGCCCCCTTGGCAATATGGTTATCAAAGGAGTGGGTGCTATCTACGTGTGTACTAAGATCCCTTATAATGTCTTATGTATGTAGGGGACTACCACCTATGTGATAGTCAGTGGGTGACTGATGTAATCCAAAGGGGATGTCTATGCACCTTGTGGCATGCCGCTTGAGGCCATGTTACCAACACCAGGTATCGGTCACAGTGACACCCTTATGGAGGGTGTCTGTATCAGCTGGTGAATCAATCATGGCTCCTAGTTTACAGTCGTCTGGAAACCTATTCAGGGAAAGTCCTTCTGTGATAGCCTGTACCTCAGGGAAGCATATACCGAACATGAGGGGCCCTATGACCGAGGACTGGGGTACGCCAATTGTAACTGATGTACAGCAGGAACTAAAGTATGCTACCCTCACTGTGTGTGTCCTGTCCATGAGCCACTTTGCATAACATCTCGAGACGTAGGGGCCGCTGTGCAGGTGGATGTGTATATTGACAATACCAGAATGGGGAACGGTGTTGAAAGCCAATGAGAGGACAAGGTAGGCTCTGTGGACCTCCTTACCGTCATCTACTACCTTGGTAACTGTCTCAAAGGACTCCACCAGGTGTTGGAGCCATGGTCTGGCCCTAACAAATCCAACCTGGGTGGTATCAAAGGTTTGGAGGCCACCAATGTCTCTGTGAATGACTTCCATGATGATGTTCTCCATAGCCTTGCAGAACAGTCTAGTCAGGCGTATAGGGCAATAGTTCCTCTGGTCCATTGTGGCTCCACCTTTGTGGAGTGTGATAACTGTTGCTGTGCACCATTCAGGGTCCACAATGCTTGATACAAGGCTATTAGAGAATTTGGTGCCCAAGTGGGGAGCCGTGTTGTTCTGAGGTTTGTGTAAATCGCAGCCTGGGATGTTGGACGGTCACATGGAGTCTGTGTTCCAGGCTTTAGAGAGTGCAGGTTTGAACTGTGTAGTTGTGACCGCAGGGACTCTGCATTGTTCCTGTATAGATTTGGGCCCTTTAGGATGTGAGAGGTGTGTAAAGTTAGCATTGAACCTATCTGCCAGGATGTTGCCAGTATCAGTCGGTTCTGTAATGTTCCTGCCTAACCATTGTATGTCAGAGCAGATGTGGGTATTGCTATCAAGAGTAGTGACATACCTCCATAACGCTTTGTGGTAGTCCTTGGAATGTGTCGCAGTAATGTTTACGTAGCTAGCTTTGGAGGTTGTGATAAGGGATCTCAGATTCCTACTGAGGCTGACCAGGGAGCTTCCCCACCCATGGGATTGTACCCTACTTTGCAACAGTCTCCTCCTTCTGTCATACATTATGTCCATGGCAGTGGCAGAGTGACGTCCGTTATCTGGTGGGTACCATCATGGCTCTGTCTGGGATAGCATGATCCATGCAGTTGTGTAAGTGCTAATAAAGTGCAGTTGTGTATGTTTCAGCGTTTGGAACTATATTGTCCATCTGCATGGGTGTCATGATGTTTAATACTGCTGACATAAGAAGCCTGAAGTTGGCTTTGTAGAAATATTGTACTGTGTTTTACGTGAAGGGTGTGGTGCCGGGATGTGGATAACAAGGGTGATTAGCATACGTTCGGAACTGACCAATGAGGGGATAACCCCAGGTGTAGAACACCAGTCACACATGTTGGTAATGTCCAGGTCTAGGATATTGTTGGCCTTGGTGGTGGTGTATATAGGTTGATCCAGCCGATTGGAGGTTATGAATCCCCGAAAGTGTTGGCCTAATGTGTCGGTACATGAGTAGGTATCACAGTTAAGTGTGGGGTAGTGTCAGTCTCACATCAGTAGTTCCTGTTTGAACCCTACTTTCCAGTACACCAAGAAATGAGGGCCGTTAACCATGGGGTATGGTGTGGAATCCGTAGCAAGCTACAATTTGTATAGCAGTTCTGGCCACAGTTAGTTGCACTTGGATTACCTCTGATGCATTGTGCTAATCAACCAGCCTGGAGGTGTGTACATCCTTGTGGAATATGGACACACCTCCGCCGTGGGTGTTCCAGTCCTGGTTACATGACTGAAAGGTGTGGTCTGCGTAATAGCCTGTCAGTGCAAGGGTGCTCTCCGGAGTCTAGAAGCGGGTCCCAGTCACTGCAGAGCTATCGAAGTGGTCCATTATAAGGAGTGCCTCGGCTGAGTGCGTTTGAGAGGAAGATGTCAAGCATTGAGTAACATTACCCTCAGGTTTTGCTTGCCTGTACCTGTTCTGGTGGTGAATATGTTATTTGAAATGTGTCTAAAACAGGCAGCATAGGAGCAGCAAGAGCCTTAGATGTTATCATAATCCCAGGGCTGACAGGTGCAGGTCATCTGTGCCAAAGCATTGTGTTTTGTCGACCATGTCATTCAAAGCAGATAGATACTAGATACCCTTGAAATGACACCAGAAGCATAGGCAACTGTTGAAGTGAATAATTCAGTCGTTGTACTGTGGTATCAGTCTGGACTAATGCAGAATGCTTCTCAGGGCTTGGGCGATACCTGCCTGGGCTACAAGATCAGAGAGCTATTGCATGTCCCTGTACATGTAGTCCAGGAAGTTACATCTCAGGGCAGTCACACTAAAGTGGAAAATGACAGTCATATTGTACCTGTTGAAGAGTGACCTGAGTGCATAGGTTATGTTGCGGATCCTGTTACCTGACAGCCAGATGAAAGTGACTATCACCTTGTGTAGCCTGCTGAGTGGGACATCAGTGTGACCGCCTACAGAGTCACCTATGACTAGTGTGTTGGGTATGTTATAACACCATATTGGCTGTAGTTGATGGGCACACATGAGTCTTTGGGCTATAAGTAATTGGTGTTTTGTTTGGTGATGGGGGCTGCCTCTGTTGCCTACACAGAGTAGTATGGAGAGGCTCTGCAAATGTTGTAGTCTTACTATGTGTGGCCTGTGGTGGTGGAGATCTAGTGAGACTATGTGATGAGTGGGATGTGGTGCAAATGTTTAACATCCCACATGATTGTCAGGTTCAGTCTGGGTTGGAGAGAGCATTACCTCCAGCATGGCTACATATGTGCATCTCCCACAGGCTGTAGTCTCGTATGTTAGGAGGTGAGCATTGACTGTGTACATGAGACAATTGCTATATTGCGTCATGTTGCCCATATTCATCATATAGACAGGCAATAACACTGGCAATTGACACTTGGACATGCCTGTATACTCAACCATTTCTCACAAGATATGTGAGGTAAGTGTGTACAACAGCTGTTGTACTGTAAGCAAGCTGGAAATGTAAGGACAAGCAGTGTTTACCTGTAGGAAATGAGTAGGATTGAGTGCTATAGTAATTAGTAGCTCATGAAGTGCTTACATGTTCTGAACAAGTGCTGAGCATGAATAAGCAATACAGATAGGGTGTTGGATAACATAAACTCACTGCCACCCCAACAGGTACACAATCACATATCCATGAACACTACAGAGCCCCTGTAACCATAAATATGATGGTACAAGGTGCACGCAGGCTGCATGTGACCTGTTCAAATCCCTGGTCGTATAATACACATATGGCAAAATAGTTTGCTCTACACATACACTTCCATGTAAAACATAGTTTCATGTCAGTCTGTGAAAACACTGAATGTAGCACACCAACAGTTATCACAACCCACAAAGTGGAGATGCCACTCATAATGGCACTGCACTATTACCCTGATGAGTATGGTCTGAAAGTCTATGAACCTTAATCAACATAGATGTTGTTAGCAGTACAGATGTAGATGACAGTACGGATGAATTCACACTGCATAGCATACCTGTGACAGGTCATAGGACATCATCACCCATACTGTGTTCCACCTACACTCAGTATACTAGATGTACCTTCGTATGTCACAGGAGTGTTCTACCAGTGGCCTGTTGACAGAAGCAACACTAGAAAAGGTGTCTGAGTGACATGTGCATATCACACCAGTGGCAGCTACAGTAAAACAGGGTTAATGTTTTGTACTCCCCCCTCATTGTAGCCCATACCACACAGACAAATGGGAGGCATCTGCGTATGTAAGTATGTGAATGGCCATGACCTAGGAGCAATAGCTGACTCAGTGTTGTGGACAACATACAGAATGGGCTTTGTGGTTGAGGTGCATGACATATGTGCACAATCTGACAGCTGCTTATTGCATTGTCACCGCTATGTTAATAACCCTGTACCCATTAACTGCCACCTAGGCAGCGGTCAACATTATGGACACTGTGTGTAAGGGATGGTGCTGTGCAGTTTACCTCCCTGAGCTAGTGACATCACCAGGCCTATCAGGTAGTCATAAGAGGCAACCCAAGTCATGACAGGGTGCCATCCATGAGCATGGAGATCATTGGACAGCCATACTCAGCACTCAAGTGACCAATATCAGATCACATATCACCTTTAAGGGGTATTGGCCATGCTTGGATGGGCGACACCAGCCTTCACAATCCTCATCTCCACTGTGCAGCATGCTGCCTACCCTGCATAAAGACATGTGCAACACTGTGATGTTGGACATGCTACATGTACATATCCTGATCTGAAAGACATACGTCATGGACAGCCACCTTCTTAGTACAAGGGTCACCACATGCTGGACAGATCCCTGTGCCATACATGTTACATACTCCTGCCATACCATGCAACCCTGGCCAGCAAAGCTGCACATGTCATCTCTGTCATACATGGTGCGATGACCACATGATAGATGTATCATTAACTGTCTGGATCAGTAATGTGGCACTGATTCACCTGTCAGAAGGAACATGGCTGTTGGATACAGCTAGAAAACCTTACATCCTATGCCCATACATGGCCCAGGGCATACACACTACTACATGATTTTGGCCATACATGCTATAGTTGATAACCAT
>NC_056741.1:1609477332-1609524832 GCF_019279795.1 Protopterus annectens
TACTGCGGACAGAACAAAACAATTTTCAGCAGAGACGCAGGAATTAATACTGCAGAGACGTCTTTGTAAAATGGCAGGGCACCAGAGGAAATCCACACAAACACAGGGAGGAGATGCAGACTCCACACAGAAGCCACCCCAACCAAGAATCAAACCAGAAAACCTATAGCTGTGAGGCAACAATACTACCACTGCACCATCAAATCTGCAAGGAATTAAACATTCAGAAACCTGAAGTCTGAAATTCAAATGCCTGTCAATTTTCTTTAACATTTGTTAATCAGGGCAGTCTGACTTGGAACAAAAAAACAATTTTCAGCAGAGGCCCAGGAAGAAATAATGCAGACATGTCTTTGTAAAATGGGAGGACACAAAAGCAAACCCACACAAACACAGGGAGAAGATACGGACCCCACAAAGAAGGAACCCCAGCCAAGAATCAAACCTGAGAACCTGCAGCTGAGAGGCAACAATGCTACTACTACACCATCAAATATCAAGCATTGCAGCATTTACAAACCACAGATATTATGAGGAACAGCTCAGATCAAATATGAGGCAAAAATCTGCAATTTTTTTACAAATGGTGGTGGGTAGGGAACTCAAGTCTTTAACACCTGCATACAGGGTACAGGGTTCAAGCCTGAGGTATTCCCTACCACACCACCATGAGCACCTGGGGCATTTTCACACACACACACACACACCCCCACCCCCCCCCTCCAGTTGCAAACACATACACAACTCCAGTTACAAGCACCAGCATACACAACTCCAGTTACAAGCACCAACACATAAAGTAAAATGCACCATACACTTACCTGTCTGTTCTCCATACCATATCCTGCCCGCCCGCGCAATACTCACAAAGACCCGCGAGATCCCAGTAAAGCTCCTTCCCGACGACGAGATCCCAAGCTCCCTCCCGAGAGTGTTCTGGCTGTTGCTGCTGCAGTCTGGATGCGATGTATCCTCTCAGCGTGTCTGTGCACTTTAAAAGTGCACAGATGTCTCCTTGCATCCCTCTATGGGTCCTGCCGGACTGCCTTGAGCATGCGCATAGACCGACGGTAGTCGGGACTACTGCGCATGCGTGAAAATTTTAAAAAATAATTTTTTTTTGTTTTCTTTTTTAATTTGAGGGGGCTGCAGTCCGGCAGCCCGATGCCACGAGCCGCCCCTGGAGGGACAACAGCAGTAGTGGAGTAGTCAAGGTGAACAGGCTGCAAAAACAGGTGATAATCAGCACAATCAGCAGATTACATGGCCAGCCCACCCCAGAACACTACGGTAAAGTGAGCAAGCACCATACACACAGGTTTCTTCCACACTCTACACCACCGGTGTATACATGCGGGGACATTTCTCGACACAGTCCAACCAAATGAGAAGGGCTGCAGCAATCAACATAGACCAACATGTGCAGGAGGCTGAGGGTGGTGAGGATGTGAATGCTGCCAAACAACCCTTAGTGAGGTGACATAAGACTTTACAGACCCAGGGTAACTTACCAGGGGCTACATGAGCTGGAGATAGTGGAGCGCTATGGGGTGGACAGAGACCTCCTACAGCAGCTTGTTGAGCTGTGCTGGCCACACCTGACACATTGAACAGGCCGAGGGAAACCCATCCCAGTGGATACCAAGGTGTGTGTTGGCCTAGGTATACTAGCCACAGGTACCTCCCAAAGCACAACAGGGGATATCATGGGGATCTCACAGGCATCTGCATCCAGAGTATTGCACCAGTTCACAGCCCTCCAGCACCGTCCTCAGGTCTGGAACACCCCCAAGGTAAGTCAATTGACCTACCTCTTGTCAGTTGTATTAGAATGTGTATTTACCTGTAGCTATGGTATGGATGTGAGCATACAAGGGAATTTGGTGGCCGACTGTTAGGGCAGCAGACAGTACGCATCCATAGTGGCACCATGACATCTGTAGCATATACCGGGGTCACAAAAGTAGCCAGTAGTACACAGGGTGTCCTAACCCACTGCAGGTTATGGGCTGAACATCATGTGCGTCCAAACAGCCCACACAAGTCTCATACAGCTGGACAGGTGTAGACCAATACAGACATATGCTATACAATGGCCTCTGGATATGCCCAATGGATGACCCCAACCCCCACAGACACACACACAGACTACAGCAGGCCAGGCAGTTGGGTGTAGGTTGTGAAGGCTAGGACGTCTGAAACCACTATGCTGGTAATTAAAGCTAGGATCTGATGTACACTGGTATGCCTCCAACCAGCAATTTAGGTAGGTCCACACACTGAAATGGAGTACCTGGCATACCAGTACAGTAGTAGCAATTATGTACAACTGTCAGCTGTGCCCCCCTTCCAACGTACACATGTGAGAGTCATGTGCGCCACCCCCGGTGCTGTGTAGGACTGTGGAAACAGTTGGATGTCCCCCACGCTGTGCAGAAATGTAGCAACAGTCAATGCCACATGACCGTTAGCTACCCTGCAGACAGAGCATGCCACCTGTCAGTGTACAACGCAGGGGTCGGCACCACAGTACTGACTATCTGGACATGTGACACATGCGATCCAGTTGACCATACTTGGCATGCTCAAACACATGAAGGTATGACGGTAATGTCAGTAGACAACATGCATAACAGTCATACTGGGCATGCTCACACACTGAAACACAGGTCGGCCAGGTCTGCAAACACCAGTGGTCCGGACATATCTTCCAGTACATTGCTATACTGTTGGATGACTGTGCTGTATGGTATGTGTGTGGTACTGTCTATTGTCTGTACATATGCCATGGTGTATTGGTAATTCACATGAGCTGTGTGCGCAGGGTATTGCTACCAACACGTACAAAGGACAGTTCTTTGTTTGCGGCCAGAACGATGCCTTTGGATACAGAGTGGGTAAGGCACATTCCAGCAGGTGGGAGCGGTTGTGCATGGGTTTGCGCGGTGTTAAACACTGATGACCTCTGGTTACAGCTCCTTATACTTGTTTGGACTCCACATTTCTTTAACAGTGCAATACTGGCATACTGGTAGACAAACATGTTTACACCCGCTCGCTTACTCACTTGCACGTGGACCGACATTTGTGCTTACATTTGTCACTCACGCTGGGTGGGCACGATCCCTTGTGATGCCTATTACATCGGACTACATGATTACAGTATCGTGTATGTCTAACCATTAGGCGATGGCAGGCGTTCGACTGTACAGAATCGGCGGCCTGTCCAGTGACATAATCATATTATATGCGTGTTCCTCATACAATCTGCTCCCATCTGGCTGATACATGGGAACAGATACTCTGCAATGCTGACATGTAAATGTTTTTTTGGAAACGCATCTCTCTGCTGGGTCATGCTACCGCATACCTATTGTAGGTTTTCCACCTTTTAGATTGGCCGTCGTGAGACTCTAGGAGTAACACCTTTCCCACTTTGCATGGGACAGTCCCTCATTGGGCTTATGTGTCATGCGAGAATACTCTAGCCATAGCAACTGCCTGATTAGAGGACATTATTATATTCTACGTGTCTGTAATAGTTGCATGTAATGGTTATTGTATACATGACACGTCGATATGTTATGTGAAGTAGCATAAGCAACTTGACTGCTGCTAGACTAAGCTTTGATTTGTGCTAATATGTATGTTTCTGTACTATGCATGGCTGTAGGTTTGTTCTGACCTGGTATGTCTGACATTTCTACAGAGCAGGTCCCACTTTGGCCATTTGGAAAGGTGGCAGCCCTATAGGACCTATATGTAGAGCTGTCACATTTGGCAAGGCAACACATACCCACAGCCAGTAGTAAACTGACTACTTCACCGGTTTGCATAAGTTAAGGTTATTCTTGTAGCATTATAGTTGCTAATACTGTTTCCTATAACATGTAGCTGTTTCTGATAAAACAAAATCATTTTATGACACCACTACACACAATATATGACCTCCTTTCCTGAAATCACAGGCCATGTGCCGTAACATTCATTTTGCAGGACACAACTGCCCAGAGTGGAGTGTCCATCACAAAGGTGAACAGGTGGTAATCCCAAACTATTATGCTATCATCTACCTAAGGTGGTCAGCAGAATATGCGCTTTCCTTCACTAGAAGACCTCACATACCAATGGGGGAGAATGAACACTGTATCAGGGACACTGCATAACACCCTGAGGGACACATTTAGATGATTGGTTCTATTAACCTGACACATTGACAGTCACAGGGCATATGTATTCATTCACGTTTGTCGAGGTACATGCTGTTTATGACTCATACATGTTGTCATCAGTCATTACCTGTATTCCGCCACCTGTCCACCTAATATCACTAGTTCTGGAAGTGTTTAGTTAGGACTGTGTTACATTCTGATTCGTAATCATGGGCGTCCATGCTAATCAGGTACACGGCACTGATATGGTCCCTATGTGTTCCCCCAATGGTTTACAGACTATCCAGTAGATGTGCTCTTCAGGTTTGGGAGGTATAGGTGTCTGCTATGCCCACATAGGAATATTAATTACTTCCACTGGGTGGGCCTACAACATCTCTGCCAACCAACACCTGCACACTTAGGCCCATTATTGCATTCCCATGATTCACCTACCTGGCACCCCTCTACACCACTCATGACAAATACTTACTGTGAGCGCAGCTGGGGTATGAACACACCCCTACACATTGCCCACTCTCCCCGTCTCGGGACACATGTTGTATGTTTTGTCAACCCATGTGTTATTACACTTGCACAACTTAATGTTCCATGTACAGCTACATCCTGCTCGCATCGATAACCAAGGATTCAGACGTAAAGTGAATTTTTGGTGTCCTGCAAGGGACCCCGTTATCCATGTTTAAAGTGTAGACCTTGCAGATCTCTCCCACTGGTACTTTCCTGCCAGTGGTTTGGAAAGCAGCAGTGTATTTATCTTTATTGCCTGTCTGTATGTCTGACCGGCCTAGCTGGGTGGTGTGGGAGGTAAACGTTTGTTTATTGGACCTCCCAGTAACATATGACCGGTCTGAACATATGTTACCCATAATTGCTATAAAGTAACCTAGTTATGTACATGTGTATATCTACAATGACATATATATGTTTTTTGTCTGTATATGTGTATATATCAATAAATATATATATCTGTGTGTCCGTTGACCAATACATTTCCCGGACAAATGCGTATAGGGTTTTATCTCTGCTTCAACAGCATACTATTGCCTTAGTCATTGTGACACCGACACTTCACTCCAGTTAACTTGTAATCTGTATACAGCACATTATACAGCGGACAGATGTCACACTTTGTTCATGTATGGAGTACCACTGATAAGTGTGATGTGATACAGTGTCATTTGAACTATTCCTCGTCTGCACAGCCTATTATTCCTGCTACTGTATTTGTTTCTGTGCACATTCATATTATTTATGTCAATAAATGGAGTGCATGTGTTACAGAGAATGTACGTCAACATATTGATGTCTGCATGTTGTTGTGTCTTTTGGCTTTTCCCGTTTAGGGGTCACCACAGCGGAACTCTGGTCCGCTAATGATTGGCAGATAGGTTTTATGTGCCGAGTTGCCAGCCCTGACGCACAACCTTCAACAAAGTTACGCCCATTCATGCATGTCTCCACACAGAAGACGCTCTAGCTGGGAATCGCACCTATGTACTAGCTGACCTACATGGGCCACGCCATTGCAACTGGCGCAACCAAACCTGACACTCCTGTTTCCATAATCGCTTAGCCATAGTTTCTCCAGCCCAACCGTGTTGAGTTTCCATGTGTAACAGCCATTATCCACCTGATATCGCAGCCATGACACACCTTTACACATTACCCTCTCCAGAGCGTTAGGGGCCCTACACACATTTTGTACCACCTCGTGTATTCACAGGGTCTCCCGCCATTTATATTTGCACATACATGCCTTTCCTGGTGTTATGGATTACGAACATTTGCGGGTTACAAGTGTAGGTGGTCACCACATGAGCTACATTCCATCTGTGTGTAATGTTGACGTAGCAGTTCAGCGATATTATGGCCACTGGTATAACTCTGCCTCTGGTGTGAATAGCAGTGCTCTACTCACTCTTGTGCAGCTTTATCTGACATACGCTGCAAGCACTATATAATACCTTAGTTGCTCTAGATTCCCTTCACAACCCTTGTATATGCTTTCTTCTTTCGGCATTCATTTTATATATATATATATATATATATATATATATATATATATATTTTCATATATTTCTTTATTTTATGTTTGTGGATACATATCTATATACACATTATATATATATATATATATATATATATATATAAGTTACATCTGTACAAAAGAACATACATTTGCTATGCTGGCAGCTGCTTACACCCGCGCAGGCACACTTGCATATCCTTATTGTGAATTACATATGTTTACTGCCACTTCTTTGTGCTTATGTGTGCCTTATTCATTATGACAGTACCACTTTGATTGATGGAATCCTGTTAATGGCCCCATGCGAAACACACGTTCACCTTTACATGTTTAAATGTTGGCTTTACAGCACAGAGGCATTCATTACACAAGAAAATGATATGTGCTATAGTCGTACTTGAACTGGGAATGCCTTTACGTTAGGCGGATATTCTAACCACTACACTATTGGTGTTCTGCTTCATTTATATGTATACCCATGGTTCATAGCTACCCTAACATATGCCTCACCGCTTCACTTACACAACAGGCATCCATTCTCCTGCTGGGAAAACCACAATACTACACATGCGACATTCCCTATTCCCTACTGCTCTGGACCCGTGCTGCATGTTTACTCACTCCAAGGATATTCAGAACTCCAAAGCTTATAGTCCTGGAACATACATGTGTTTGATTGTCAGGGTGTTCATGTGGTGATCTGGGTTTAGGCTTGTCCGACTGGTGACCGGAACTGCCCTGTACCTGTTCAAATGTCAGACATAGCACATGGACAGAGTTGGTCCCAATTTTAACATTCTACCTGTGTTTACAGATGCAGGGGTTTGGGCACCTCTGACCACATTATTATGTTGGCACTACATAATATAGGGTGGGGGGTGGTTCCCTTCACATTTGACTATTTCATTCATTCATATATATGATGAATATTATTCTGGACATCACTTATGACTTCACTACAGGTATGCAATAGTACTGTCAACAAATGTGACAGTTGGTTGGTGTACATATGTGTACGGACCTCTGTAATACTCAGGGACTAATTTCAACAGTGATAGGGGCAAGGCAATGACAAATCAGGGACAATCACGGATACTTCTACAATATTAGTACTATTGACTTGAAACGTGTTGACAGATTCAGAGCCATATGTATTAAAACTTATTTTCTGCAGTTAAAAGCGTCTATTACTCTTAATTATTGTCATTAGTCATTCAAGTGTCATTCAACACCTTTCCTCTAAAGGTCACTGGTTTTGTGAGTGATAAAGAGGCTGGCCAGTTATTGTGCGAATGCTCAGACCATTGGTAGGGTTGCCACATTTTCATATGTACAGGATGGGATATATTCTGGACACACTAGATTGTTTAGGCCAACACATACCCACGGTCAGTACAGGATTTAGAACATTCATTATTTTCCTAGATGAGAGCCTATTCCTGTAGCACTTTAGTTGCTTATTCTGTTTCTTGTACGATTTACGTATTTTACATCCAGAAATAACTGTTTTAGGCAACTGTTACATGAAGTATGGTGCGTAGTTATTTCCTACAATCACAGGACATTTGCCATTGTATCATTCTTGGTCAGGACACACCTACCCAAACAGTGACTGTCCCTCACACAGTGGGTCAGGAGGTACCCTGTTTACGTCAGTGCCTTAATCACCCTATTTCCAAGTGCCACTATGCGACTGTGTACAATATATTCTCTCGATAATTCATGTGGGGAGACGTGTGTCACGGGCAGGTGTTTGACCCTGGGTAGTAGGTTCTGCATGACCGTCTAGAGGCTGAACAGTCTCGTGAACCACTACTGTACATACAACTTGTGTCCAGATGTCTACAGGACTGGACATCGTGTCGTGATACCAAGTCTGATGTTTACGCAGGATACTTATCCCATGAGGGATATCCAAAAATTGAACAAGACAATGACCATCCATTCTTTTGGATTTACAAAAATGTGTTAGGGTTTTACATGCAAGGGATACTTAGTTTGCAATCCTGACACTGCCTAGGGTGACACTGCCTACTACATATGAGTAGTGGTCACTGTGCATAGATATGGCTGCGCGAAGCTAGTAGCCCGAGTATGGCTGGATTTGGTGGACGTTCAAGAATGGGGGCGGGTTGTGTGCTGTAGAGGGGATGATGGGTATTCAATTATGCATCCAGGTGTGTTGCATTTGGATGGCCCAGTTCCATCCAGACCATTCTGTGGGTATGTGCCGGTGATGTTTCTGTACATGTGTATCGCACATTTTAATATTCATATGTTTGTGTAATTGTGTTCTACAGTACGGCCTGTCAGGTTGTATTGCGGATGTGTATGCTTGTTCTTTGTGTTTCTTTCTGATTCACCCGCTGCTCCCTCATACACCTCCAGTTCACCTATTGTGCATCCAACACAGTCTCGCCTTTGTGGATTATACCATTACCCATCCCCCCCACACACATATTCCTGACACTCCATCCATCCCTTCTTTGGTTGATGGCCCATGGCACGGTCAAGGGAACACATTGCATACACTACATATGTCAGGTACCTGTATGGTTGTGAGGACTACCCTGGCATTTTTCACCTTCCACATGCTGTACATCACGCACATAGGTACACGCAAATACTTATCTTTCATGACATGGTAGGTACACCCGGGTAATACCCGTTCAACTTTGACACATCCTGACAAGAACGGCTTGGTCCGCATATGGGCGGATTTTGGCTGAATGCTCTGACCATTGGTAGGGTTGCCACCTTTGCATATGGCCAGGATGGGATATATTCCGGACACAAATCAGATTTTACAGGACAACACATACCAATGGTCAGTACTATGGATAATACTTTTGTTTTATGCCTACATGTTAGCTTATTGTTGTAGCAGTTTATATGCTCTTTCTGTTTCGTTTACTTGCTTATTCTATTTCTTGTAACATGCGGTATGTTACATACGGAAATAACTATTGTATGTGACTATTACATGCGATGTGGGACATAATTATGTCATGTGGTCGCAGGATATTTTACATTTATAATGGTTTTGGTATGGACACAACTGCCCAGCTGTGTACTATCCCTCACAATGTGGGACAGGTGGTAACCCTGACCATTGGCCTAGACGTAGCTATTGGCGGCGCGCTAACATGACGCGTTTCACTTCCACTTGGTATAACTATCTACACTGCGTTAGAATACGGGCACATGGTTTTAAATGTTTTTTTGTTCGAGGGATGGAGACTCGATATTCGCTAACGTGCATTTGTTTGCTTCTTAATTTTGTGTTCGCAAGAACTGTCTTGCATGCTTTGCATACGTTTCAGTATCCACGGACACTGACAGGTGTGATTACTATTGCAGGCAGATTGTAATATTCAAGCATTTTAGGTTGCACGTCAACAGCCGACATTTCCACGCCTCCATGCGGCACTTCGACACGCCCCATGCACTCGCGCTCATTTCCTATGCACGTGGCTGTGGCGGCAGTGCACCTTCATTAATATGCATGTGGCGCTACTGCACCATCTACATGCCGCGCGATCGGCGCAAGCCTAACGCCGGCCTTGCGCCGAGCTTCATGAATCCTGGGGATTGTGTTTAATGGTATAACAGATAAACAGATCAGAGACAGAATTGTGACTGGGGTGATGCAGGTAATGGATGTCACAAAAGGTGCAACTTGAGGTAAATTTGACTTCAGAGAAACTGATACATATTACCAGAGAGGCAGCATTAATTAAAAAGCAGAATGGTGATTTGAATATGGCAAATTATTTGCATAGGGCAAAACATTGAGGAAATGACAAGTTTGAAATGAGGTATAATCCCTGTTGAATTAAACAAATACACAAAAAGCAGTGTGAGTGAAAGCCTGGCAATTGCATAAGATGTAACTGCTATTGTGCTGAGTAAGAGCAGAGTGCAGTCCAAGGCAGAAGGTACAAGAGATACTGGAACATTTTGCTTTTATTTGCAAGACAAAGTTAATTAAAGAAATTACTTCTGAGAATAAAACTGAAAATAATGTTGAGAAAACATTTTTCTTGGTTCAATCAGAACTATGCTGGATGTTAAAGCAGATTGGCAAGTCAGAATTTCTATTCATTGAACTCAAAGGAGTTTCAAGACTGACATAAGGGCTGGTATTGCTATGATATCACATGCTACCTATAGAAGTTTCTGGTAATGTATGCAATGACATGACGTAGAGGATGAAATTCATAGCTCTGTAGGCAAACTCAAATACACTGGTAAATTTCTAGTCATGTCAGAGTGGAAGAGGCATAAGTTTGTGTTTTGGGTTTAAGAACTAGATAGTCCTCACATAAATAATTTGCTCAGCAGAGATGTAACATCCAAAAAGGGCTTAATTGCCAGAATAAATGAAGTGACTGTTAATGGGTTTGATGAAGTTGGTCTGTGCAACTGTGAACCTGAAAAGATTAAATTAAAACAAAATGATGTTCCATATGCCTTGGCCATACCCAGTAGAGTGCTGTTTCTCATGCTGTCCAAAATAGAGGAAGAATTTATAAGAATTGCCATAATAGAAAGTGTAACTGACTGCTGTGCAAATATGTGTTAATATAACAAAGTTTAATGATGCAGTTGTGCAAGAAATATTTATTTTTTATAAACAAATATTTAGCACATATACTAGTCAATGCTAAAGTGTTTTCCACACTAGATGTTTCCAGTGGGAGCTGATAAACACCCTAGAGAACACAGCCCAAAACTGAAAAGCTTTAATCATACCAATGGGGAAGATTCTTTTTCAAGGGGATGCTGTTTGGTAACCTCAGCACCTGAAAATTTTCAGCATAAACTGACAAATTATTCAATAGTCTAGAAGTTGGTGTTATAGAAGACATCCTGGTGTTTGATTAAACTAAAGAAATGCATGATGTGAATTTCAAGGCCATGCTCCAAACTATCAAAAACTCAGGGTTAAGGCTAAAGCAACACAAATGATGATTTAGAAACACTGAGTTCCATTTCCTTGGTAACAGCATAAGAGATGACAGAATCAAACTAGATGCAAGCAAATTCAATGCAATAGCTAACAAGCCCATTTTATATGACTGAGTAAATATGACAAAGCAAGATTAACTTTCTTGGACAAATTTGTGCCAGATTTCCATGTTACGTCCCTTAGCTAACCTGTTAAAAAATATATATCCTAGTCATGGGAAGATGAGCTCATATGTTAGTAGATACAGCTTAGGAGCAGAATTAATTCAAATGCATTAACATCTGTTATGTTCTGCTGCTTACTGTTCCGCAGTGCAAACTCTTGTTGAACAGAGATGCTCACAAACTGAAGAACAAAAATGCCTTGCAACTATGTGGGCATATGAGAAATTCTTAAGATACTTATCAGTGTTTGAAGGTTTTCAAATCTAGATTTAAAACAATAATTTGTTTTCGGTGAGTAATTCCAGTGATCCTGACAAAGTGCTACCTCGATGCCAAAGACTGTTAATGAGACTGAGAAGGTGTGGTTGCAGTTCTAGCCCTAGTACCATAAATCAACAGGTAGTATACTCACTTTTGATGCTGGAAGATCAGAAGGCTGTGGGTTCTATTCCTACCCCATGTGCATAGATAATTTTTTCTAATGCTGGCACTGCAATGCAGCATAACAGGTGTGTTGTGCTTCTGTGTGTGCCATCCTTTGGATAAGATGTTAAACCAAGGCTCCATTCACCTGAGTTGGTGAGTCGGTGGTAGCTCATGTTGATGTGTGTGTGTGTGTGTGTGTGTGTGTGTGTGTGTGTGTGTGTGTGTGTGTGTGTGTGTGTGTTTGTGTGTGCCTGTGTGTGTGTGTGTGTGTGTGTGTGTGTGTGTGTGTGTGTGCGTATGTGTGTGTGTGTATATATATATATATATATATATATATATATATATATATATATATATATATATATACACACACACACACACTAAGCACTAAGGAGAAAAGTTAAGTTGACACTGCTATAGGTACTAGGCAAAATGAATGGAGCAGCTACAGCTAAGCAAATTCAACAAATTAGATGGTGTTAACTGACACAGTTAATTCAGCTGGTAATTAGATGACAATTGTGCCCAGCTGCTCTTTCACTGCCCTATTTCACATACCAGTGGACTTCCATTCACAAATGCTTCTATGTTTTGACTTCCTTTCTGCTATGGATGTTGTGCTGGATGTCACCAAGATGGATCACAGAACTCCTCAATGGAAAAAAATACTAGTTTTTTTTCTATATTAATATGGCCTTTTTCTTCCATGCTAAGCAGACCCACATTTCTTTAATTCTTTGCTTGTGTATATATTTTGGTAATTCTTATGTTTTCTGGACAGTTAAACCATTTCAAGTTAAATACAGTGTTCAGTTTTTATTTATTTTTTTTTTAACTCTCACTCAGCTATTTATATCTCGGTATGAGACTTAAGCATATAATTTTGTCAGTATGCATATGCACGGTTATTGAATAAATACAAACATCCTCCCAGATTATTTGTACATTTTTTTGCTAGTCTAGCAGGAATCTAAGGTTTTTTCCAGCTAACTATTGCACTGTACCTATTCTACTGCACTAACTTTGAATCAGATATTATTGTTTGGAAAATTTGCATCTCAATGCAATTAAAATCTTTGGACTACAAAGCAAAATTTGTCATTTTACTGCTTCTCACTCTTTTTTTCCATGTTTAACCAATGGAGCACATTGGCTTTCATGACTCAATTATACAATTCAATGTAGTTTCAAAACATTTAGTCAATATGTACTTTACCCATATTTTGCATTACTAAATGGAGTTCATTAGAATTCATAGTGAGAGAGACATAGTTTCAAAATACAGAAATATAAAGATGTCATAGTTTAAATATATGTTTTGATATAACTGCCCTAATTATTCATTGAGTACAAAAGGGTCATTGCTTTCTAGTTCTGTATGTACTGCATACATGACACTGTAGCTGTGTTCTACCTCATTAATTACAGAGTAACCTTTAAGCTGTGTCACTTTTTATCATGCTTCATAATATCTATACTGTGGAGATAATAGTGCCAGGGCTGAAGATGAACAAAGCTGAAGGTGAATAAATGTTCCAGTCCATGAATTTCGCTGGCTAGCCTTATGAATACAAACTCAGCGGAACACCAGAGAGCTGTAGACCAGTATGTTCTTATGAACAGTGAACACATATGATAGCCTTTGTGAGTCATACTGCAAATGAAACCTACTGTCATACTGAAAGCAAAATAACTCAGCAAGGAACCTAGTCAGAGTGAATCTTCGAACAACACAACATATTATCACTATACCTTACAGGATCTGTAGGAAGCAGTATGCATAACATAAAGTCACATACGGTACTATATGTCATGCTTCATGTATATCAGCTCCATTAATGACTAGCTTGCATTTAAATTGAGCTTTGCATGTACCACACCAGTTGGAATCCCTTACCAGCACTTTCTCTTAACCCACTGATGGCAAAACTATGACACATATGTCAAAAGTGACACATGCCACAATGTTTTGGGTGACATGTCAGCGATCACCAACACCCAAGTTACCAAAGACACTGCTTTTCTATTCGTTGCTCATGTGAAGTGCACTGAATTATTTTGTGCCAGG
Organism: Protopterus annectens; assembly: GCF_019279795.1. Classification (NCBI taxonomy): domain Eukaryota; kingdom Metazoa; phylum Chordata; order Ceratodontiformes; family Protopteridae; genus Protopterus; species Protopterus annectens. The sequence goes on from NC_056741.1 coordinate 1,609,491,167, forward strand.
AGCTTTTGGCACGCCAAACCTAAAAGGTCCGCCATCACTCTCATAGTCACTCCTAGGAACAAATAAGTTTATGTGTTCAGTTCTACTATCATTCCAGAAAATATATTTATTATTTATTTATTTCCATTTCTATACTGGAAAAGTCCAAGTGACAAACAAGCCCCTTTTGGTAGAGGTCCACAGTGAAAAGTTCCATGAGAAATATTAATTGCATTAGATATACAACATACATGCTAATTATTAGCAGGATTAAACACAAAGCTACACAAGAACTATTTACAGTAGTACTTATATAATGTACAGAATGTGCAGGTAACAATGAATAATTCAGAAAAATATGAAAATTATATTTGCAGCACTAGGTACAGTTATAGTACTAGTAGTACATTAATTCAGATATAATTATACGCATTTTATCATGAAAAGAGTAGAAGAAAAATGAGAGTGAAGAGGAAATCATACAACTTCTGCACTTGACATCACTGTACATGCATAAGCATAAGTAAACAAGTGACAACATTACTTGTGGAATATCACACATGCACATTACACCAAGGTTATGGGTAGTGCAAGCCAAAAATTATGTCATTCTAGAATGTTCTGCACCAGTGAAGCACACATAATATACATAGCTTCCTTATTTTGAATATCAGCATAGAAATGGTGGCCTTAGCCCCAAGAGACACTCAAAAAAGGTTTACCAAACAATATTTGCAGTAAAGGTTTCTGCTGTGATAGAACTGTTTGCTGGATATACACATGATTAGAGTTATGTCATTTTAAACAACTATGCAAACAACTTGTATTCACAAAATGTATTTTCTATACATTTGTATAGTTTGATTATGTGCTAGAATATGCTAGATAGTTACATATACCCCTGAGGACTTCAGTATAATGTAGCCTGCTCAGGTTTCCACAGGAATGTGTTGCAGTCACCACATGATTATGCAAGGTTAAATTACTGAACAGTATTTTGTACAAGCTTCTTAAATATGAAATGTACTACCTTTGCCCACCAGGTGTAACATCATAAGTTTGCAGCTGTAGAGAGTTATATTCTCAGTGAGGGGACTTAACCAGCATGCGACAGAGTGGCAGAAGGCAGCAGGGAAACCAGATACGGGAGGATATCTTCACTAATACTTAACAATTTGTAGTGCCTGCTGGGAATCATGGGACCCATGCATTGCTCAATGTAATAAAGCATTTGTGGTCCTACCTACATAGCCAAATATGTACCTTCATTTTGGAATTTTCAGGTGTAGTGTTTGAGACATGGCAGCTATCTACATTCGCAATATGCAATATTTTGAGACTATACTGTCATAAAGGTTCAGCATTATGTTACCTATTTACCATTTAATGAGAGAGTAATTACATACCATGCATATTAATTTGTGAAGAGATGGCTGTAGTGAGGAGGCATAACCCTAGTTTTTCTGCATGTAATTATAGGGCTATGCCATTTACAGCATGCTGGAATTCCACAGAAAGGTACAAACCTAAAGTGGTTCTTAGGTTCTCTAGTGCTTAGGATGTAGATATAATGTTTTCATCTTTTTGTCAGTCTGATATGCAGCTATTTTGACAGCTGACACAGGACATTCTTACACTGCTGGTGTCATTGATTCACTCCACAATTCTGACATTATAGTAGCCAGTACAACAAAGACTAAAATTTTGGAGAATGTTCCTGAAGCTGCTTTGTCAATGTGATGCCACAGATTATATCATATATGGTGAACAGCAGGTGACACAGAGGACATTATTTTGGTAACCTAAAACTGTTAGTGTAGCCTACACATTCAATAAATGTGCATGTTGTGTATACTGCAAAGTTATTTTACTAACACTTGTTTGGAGACGCATCCCAGCTGACAAACTGGCAATTTAAGGAATTTCAGTTTTTCCTCATGTACGGAGTCTTAAAGGACATCAGCACTTTCTGGTGTTCTCTGTCTGTTTTCACTTCTGTTTTTAAGCGAACTGTAAGCCAGTGATATGTTTCCAAATTATATGCACCGTGTTAGTGACAAAATTAAGTTTATACCATTTTTTTATATGCACTGTATCACAGAAGACATTAATTTTAGAATCACTAATCAGCAAACTTGGTATTGTGTTTTGTCATGCGGATAAATTATTTTGACATTCAGCCTGTAATAACACGGTGCTAAAAACAGTTGCAGACGTGAAGATGTACATATGATTCCTGTACACATCCCCGCCACAACATTACAGACACATCCCCACCACAACAGTACAGCTTACAACTGTAAGCGAGTAACAATCAACAAACAGAAGATGGCAGTCAGTTTCTGTTTCAGATTAGTCAAGAGGTTAGACCATTGCACCTGTTTCTGGATAGTTCCTTCTTTTCCCTTACTAGAATGTACATTTTTGCATAGCATAAGTAAAATAAATATAGTAACTTTACCAGTTTTGTAAGTCAAAGCCTAAAGCGACCATCATTTCTCGGGCATAGACTGTTGTCTTCAGCTAAGGACTTTTCCATAAAAATTGACAATGACATCCTTTAATGAAACAGTTTTATAGGTTTTAATGAACTTTCTCTGCTGTTTCTCATCATTTAAGGAAAATCAGATCTTAACCCTATGCTTTTATTGTATGCAGCTCTTGCAAATGTATCGGCAATGTCTATTTTTCATTTGCATATACCTAGGTCATTTGTTTAACATTTAAACCACTGCATGATTTGGTAGACAACAGACACATCTCATATTTTCAGAAACTGCTGGATTTATGCCTAGAATTAAACATTTTAAATGTCATGTCTGAGATTAAGGGGGGGTTGATTTTTCCAGGTACTCTAACCCAGGCACAACTTAGGCAATGGCATGTAACATCTGAACATCTATAGAAGTTAATTGTTGCCATAACTTTATTTTTGAACAGTTGCCTTTTCCTTAAAACAGTCTAAGCCATCTAATTAGCCATGTGGGTTAGAGTCTGTTCCCCTGTTCAATGTTTGCCTACGCAAGGAACTAAATATTCATTGAGTAATTAGCCCATCCAAATGAATAGTTTGAAAAGACAATTCCTTCTAATTGTGAGGATGTCAGTTAAAGGGCAATGCAGAAGTTTGTCATTTATAATACAGCGATATCAATCCAAAAGCCCTTTCATCAGCTCAAGGCAGAGAAATTATAAAACATGTTACATTCTTATTAATAATGAAACATCATTCAAATGTGAACAAAATGTACTTAATCTTTTAGGAATTGCAAATTACTTTTTATTTCTAGGCTTCATTCCTACTGAGTCCCTGTTTGGTGGAGGCGGGGACAGTAGCATTATTTCAGAAGAATTAAAAAGGATATAAAAACAATTTCAGTAGAATGGTTTCAAAATATCTTGTCTTGCTGAATGCTTAGAAAAAAGGGCTAAACACCTCCAGTTCCATATCAGGAAATGTCAGAGGGGTTGCAAAGTAACTGTAGAAATCTTGCACCTCATACATCATGCCCATTGAAAGAGTTAGGATGTGGGGGAGGCAGGCTGAATGACGCTTTACAGTGATATTGAATAAGACGTTCTTTACCTTGACACTGTATATACGATTGGGGCAGTCAGTTCCTTAGCAGTAGGCACTAGTACCTGATTGCTGTTTAGTACCCTGTATCGTAGGATACTCATTCATCCCCCTCCTTCCTCTACTGTCATTTTCTATAGTCTGCTGGGTGCTGGTACATGTTGCACTACTGGGAATGTGCTTTCCAACCCCGGTTGTCCACATCCATATTGATGAATCACTGTCTACCCCGTTGGTCAGTTCAGCCACCACAGACTACAAAAGGTGTGCCTGCTCCCAGACCTTATACACTGTGTCACTTTATATACATTTTTGAATGTCCCCTCACATAATGCAGCAGTTCCATGCCCTCATGTATGCCCACAGTACAGTCAGTGTTTCTGACATGGTTTGTGTGTGCACTGGCTTTGTGTAGTAGTATCAGTGACCTGCACATCCACTGACTGATGCAAAGGGTGGCACTGTGGTCTGTAAAAGTTCTGGAATCAAAGTAGTGAGTGCCATTTATGCACATCTCCCCTGTGTTGGATGCACGCAACTTGGAGGCAGTATAGCCCAGTGATGCTGTCTGTGGTGGTGACATTGATATAGAAGGGGTAGGTAGGGCTGACATAGATGGGACAAACTTTTCTGAACATAGATGATGCTGGAGTTTCATTCTGCTCTTCTGCACTCATCTCCAGTGTGAGTATTAGGAGTCTAGCTTTCACTGCTAGCAATGCCCACAGTGTGACATCAAACTGTGGTATATGCATGTTGCCATCATCGACAGTCAGCTCTAACCCACTGACATTAGGCATGATCCAACCTGCTGTGCTATATCTTCTCCCAATGCATCTGAAGAATGCATGCAGATAATATACTTATGGCAGTACTGGATCATATTCATGACTTTCGCAGTCCACCACCATGTGGCACACAGGCTGCCAAATGCCAGTCATACACATAGCCTATGGGCACATACATGCTTAGAGGTGCAGGTTGACACTGTTTTAGTCCCAATGACCCAGGGTAACATAAATGCGAAGTGTTTTTTGCGTGCATAAATCCTTAAGTGATTAAACTATTCACAGCCAGATGTCACTGTCCCAGATGAATGGAATATATTACTACCCATATACCACAGAGTTTTGCAGTGGCCACCATACCATCCTATAGGTATTCTGCAGTTCACAGACCTGCCTGTCAGCAGAGTCATGATTATCACCCTATAGATATTTAACTGGGTGGCTCACTGGTAACCTCTATTGTCACATCTCAGATGGGTGGCATCATCTGTTCATTTAAGATTCATGTGTTGGGGGGGGCCTTCTGTGTTACACAGTGTGAGGTACACTGGCCAGTGAGGACCAAGGTGGACTGGTGGGTCACTGACTTCATTGTTACCCAGGACTATCTCTTTATTCATCTTGTAGAGTCGTACAGCATCCAACCCTGAACATCAGGCTGGCAAAGGTGGAGCTCTACCCATGTTGCCAGTCAGTGAGATGATGGAAGTCATGGTAAGTATTTCATTAGGCTGGATCAGGAGGTCTTTCTTGCCCTCCTTATTCCAATGACTGGATTACCTATCCTTCTGTTTTACTCTCCATCACATTTGTAGTCCAATCCTCACCATTACCAGTTGTCCACACTCTGTTTGTGCCTCGATATTTTTTGCCCCATTATGTGTCAATACCTCCCCTGCCAGTCTTTGACTGCCTTCTATGTTTGTTTGTCCATCTGTAGCTTCATCTCTATATCCTCCTTGTTACCCATATCTCACCCTTTGCAACCCTTCCCTCTACCATTATTCATAAATACATAAAATGGGCATACTCCTACACAGTATGCCCTTCTTCCCCTCCCACTGTCCTTCTATATGTTCCTATGATTGCTCTTCCCCATTTTTAATTGCCTTATTTCCTTACAATGTTTATAAATGATCGGTTGGCACTTTACTGTTGTGTCTTTTTAGGGCTGTTTGCTGTGCCCAAGTAGTGGTTATGAAGAGCATCGATGTGTGTGTTTAAGCACACGGTGCATGGTACATCACATGCTTGCTGTTTTCCATGGGTCACATGATCACTCATAGCATGTTTGATTCAATAGTGCACTTCAAGACATTACTGTGCCTGCAGAGATTCATAATCAAGTGCTTTCCCTAATATGGCTGCGTTATATTATTATATTATCACTCAGTCATAGATATTCTTCACTGTGCTACTTCATAGCACTATCTTTTTCTGAAACATCAAATTATGACTCTTTCTGAACAGTTCTTACTGTCTGAAGAATAGCTTGCTAACACAATGTGCAACTTTTGGGCATCCTTCCTCTTTTTTCAGAAAACTGTGGATGTATGAAATGGCAATTTGCAGTGTTATTCTCTCACTTTTTGTATTTGAATATGAAATCCTCTCTTTAAAGTATGGAGTGTTTTTAGCTTGCAGTTGTTAAGAACAGTATCCTATGGTTTACATTGAATGTTTTCAGTTTGTGAATAGCTCTTTTCTACATGCATTAAATATCTATTTATTTATTTATATTTGTTTACCAGGATAGTGAAATGATCTGAATGGACCATTTGTAGTTACAGACAAGGTGAATAGGATCACATAAGAAATGAACAAAACATATTTACAGATACAAGATATGCTAACAAATACACATTTTCTGGATACATGAATATGCTACAATATTTAGCTCAAGAAACAGTTTAGAAAGTCAAAACATAAATGAAAGTTTCTGAAGACTTTCTGTGGATTAAATGAACAAAAGTGCTAAAACTACCTCTGTGTCTGGTTGCCGTTTTGTCTCTATAAATGAAATTATGGTTAGCAGAGCTTTTTGGATAAGATATAGCCGTAGTAACTGAGATAGCTTGTGCTACAGGGATAGTAGAATACCATTATATATAGAGAGATATGAAGACATTAGAACAGGCAAGTGAGAATAGTTGCTGGAAAGGATACCATGGGGAGAAGACAGAGAGATGGAAAGAGAGGCATGCTAACAGAACAGGAGTAGAAAGAATATGTTAGCAATACAAGAAGACAGAGGTAGGATGAATGTGAGGCAATAAGTGAGGGGACAACAAGATGAGATGAGATAAGGAAGGATGAAATAAGGATAAAGGGGTGTGAGAGAACTTCAGGGTTCACGAAAAATGACCTGCGTGAGTGAAGCTTCACTTTGTTTGGGTGAAGAATTATTCCTTGGTCTGTTGTCTGAAGTCTGAGTATGGTTCGATGCACTTTTGAGGATCTACTGAATAAAGTTATTATTTTGGCTTTGTGTTCTTGTTTTTGAATTTTTATACTACCAGTACATACTGCTGGACCAGTAACTACTGTTAAATCAGTCTTTGATTTGGATGGAAACAACTCATTAGAGTGCCAGAAACAAACTTCCCTTAAGGTTTTCAAATGCAGGCTGTTGTCTAATTGTCCATTCGTGTCAAACAACCTTTTCAGTGGTCCAGTTATTGGTAAGGTTATTGCACTAAAGTTCTTATTAAAAATGAACTGAACTTTGTTCTACTCCTGATGCTGAGATAAAAAAAAAAAAAAAAAAAAAAAAAAAAAAAAAAATAAAACAGAAATTAAATAGAAAAAAAGTAAAACATAGCAGTCGTGTCTTCCATTTTAAACACAATATGCATAAGCATGTGATTTAAACGTCTAACTTGTGGATGCCTAGTGTACCCATTCTGTAAGATGAGCGTTTTTTTGAAACAAAGACTAACTTGTTTAAGAAAGGTGCGGTGATGCACCATCTCTTCATCTAAGGTCAAGTTCTGCTTTTGTCAAGATCTTTTCCTCTATGAATGTAATTTTCTGGCAAGGGTTCCCTGCACATAAATGTAGCTATGGAGATATGTACACCTTTTCCACTAAACTCATTCACTCCAGTAGAGCTCAGGAAGTTTGGACTGTAACTTCCAATGGGTGGAGCATAAGCCTTTTGAAAGAATCAAATTATGTCCTCACATTTCTAACAAATGTTCATATCTCTGGAACCATAGGGATTATAAAATAAGTAGAAACAGCAAACTCTTCAGCACAAAACTATTTTATAGTAGTAGTATTCTTTAGGTTCTAGGTCTTAAACTGAGTGTTATAAGTTACAGTAAACACACTAATTATTACATTTATAATATTTTGTAAACAACTTACAATATCTCAGCAACACTCAAGATACACACAGCATTTTAGTCATCTAGCTGAGAGTTTTATATGAGGCTAAGGAGTTCTGTCTGTGTTACTTGGTTGTTGAGATATTTAGAAATATTTGAAAATTATATCAATGTAAATTAATATCATAAAAACAACAGTTAATATCTCTTTACCTGCACTAGACAGAGGTCAAACATTAATGCAGTTGAGTTTGCCATTATGTAAGCTTTAAGATGAATTTTTTTAAAAAACTTGTACATAGCATGTTTTTTGAATTATTGATGCAAATATGAACAAACAATATTTGACACCTAGAAGCGTCAGTAGGAGGTAACTTGCAGTTGCACCTGGAGGTATTACTTGGATGTAATGAGTTAAAGAAATAATTAGTTTTAGAAAATTATCACTAACACTTAGCAAGTGCATTAATGTATTGAATTTTGCTTAAGGACTGTTTATGTTGTAGTCATTTCATTTCCATTAGTTTATTATGTATGATTCACTCTTTAACGAATAGTGCTTTATCTGTAGCTGTATTTCTTATTTACATTTTTTATGGTGTCTCTGAGGAAGGACCTCTGCCTGGCTGCCTCTAGGCTAGGGGATAACCTTGTTCTGTGGTTAAGTTGATGTTTCCCCTGTGTATTCATGGGTTTTCTGGCTTCTTCCCACCTGCAAATAACATGCTGTTACATTACACAGTCTACTTATTTATATGCTGCACTTACCACTGCATTTGTGTCATGCGCTGTGGTGACAAGGATATATGGACCAGCCTAATTATTCCATTAACAAATGGTAAAATAAATAGCAATACATTTTCTAAAACATTTGTCTGGGAATATTTTAAAAGTTGTCAGGCGGGTTCTGTAGTATTCACATGCAAATCCATGATTACAAAGCCAGTTGATGAGCAGCTCTGACGTATTGCTCCTGTCAATCCAAAGATGAAAAAAAAGGTCTTCCACTTGGTGGGGGGATATGCTACTAATTGCATTCATGTAAGGAGTTGAAATACCTTCTGTGGCTTCTTAAAGAAATCCCAGTACTGCAATCTCACCCCATCAGCAATTAACAATCATCCACCTAACTGCTTGTGCCAGAAGAAGCCATCTCCTTTGACTAGACCTAGTTAAACCTCTGGGCCTGGGGGTTAGGGTCTGTTTTATCAAATGCTAGAAGAAGCTTGTGGTGATACGGCTCTAGCCAGAGACATCAGCTTGGCTTACCAAGCCAGTGATGTCAGCCCTCCTTAGTATGTAGGCAAAAGCACTAACATATGGAGGGGTGCATAGTAACCCTCACAGTAATATCAACCACCTTGGAATGGTTAGGGATCAATAGTAAAAGCCCTACATGGCTTTCTGAATGACATACGTTGCAAATGACTCTTGCTCTCTGAGAGTCAATGTGCTGATTGATTGTAGAGGGCTTATGGTCAGAAAGTAGCAGGTAGGAGATACAATGTATGAAAAATAATTATAAGAATTGTTAGGTTTTACTGTCTTGATGATTGTTTCTAGTATGACAGTGGGACTCTGTTTACGTTTTTATAGTGGAGGTTATTAAAATTTAATCTTCAAGCAAAGAACTGTTTCAACTTGGCCACTCTGAAAGAATGCTAAGTATAAAATAAAACTATATGGTAAATCACTGTAACACTGTGAAATTCCCAATAACCGGTAATGGAATATTTGAGTTAGAAGCAAATAACCTGCTCATTGTAGGCCTTTTTTATTTCTAAGAGACAAAATATTGTGTAGTGCTTTAGATTTGTATGGTTCAGGTGACAATCCTTCTGCTGAAAATAATGAAACCTTAAAACTTCAATGGATTTTTATCAAATGCATAATAGTCCATGTTTTGTATTAAATCATTCTTCTTCTTCTTTTGGCTTTTTCCTGGTCGGGGGTCGCTACAGCAGATCATCTGTCCGCTCATGATTGGCAGTGGAGTTTTTACAGTGTTGAGTTGCCAGCCCAGCACCCAACCTTCCACAGAAGGCACACACACACATGCCTAGGGCCAATTTAGAGTGTCCAATCCACCTACAGCATGTCTTTAGGATGTGGGAGGAAACCGGAGCAAACCCACGGAACCACAGGGAGGACATGCAGATTCGGCACAGAAGGCACTCCAGCTGAGGATTGAACTGGAGAACCTCTTGCTGTGAGGTGGCAGCACTAACTGCTGTACCACCACGGCCACCTTTTTTTATTAAATCATTTTAAAGGATTCAAAAAGAGTCCCAGTGCTCAGATAAGGGCTACAGTAAAAAGACCCTGTTTCTGCAGTGAGTAGCACTGCAATTCAGAGACAAATCAGCTCCAATGAGGAAAGACCTCATTGTTGGGTTATTTGCATGTCTTGGAATCACTGCTAATTACCACAAGTGTAGATCAGGACTTTACTGTGGTGGGTAACAGTGGCTGCAGCAGAAGCATCATTTTAGCACCGGTACCTCCCATTCAGTTGTCAACACACAATCATGTATTCAAATGCACGTGCACGTCCCACAAACACACATTTTAACTTTTTGTTTTGTTTTTTTCAGTCAGTTGATGATTGACCAGTTGTGCTCGATCACTTATAGTTTGATATTTTGAATTTTCGATATATGGACATACTCCCCTTTTTTCAATAATGTAATTTTTCTCAGACAATTTTAATTTAAATCTTATATTTGGATATAAATGATATTGCGTCATGTTATGTATCTGTGCTATTTCTTTTATAGACTTGTCTACATGTAATTAACTTTGAAGCTTTTCAGTTGTTCGAAACTTTTGAATATATCCTGCAAGTCCTTCATTTATTTACAAACTGCTTTTAATCTGTTGTATTTAATATCTGTATGGCACAAGCTGATTTACTTTCTTGATAACTCCTGAACGGTGACATAATTCTTTTCAGTACATGTCATTCTGTTATGTTACTACCATTGTTTAACTTCTAGTTTGAAACTCCCTGTCAAAGGAAAAAAACTTCAAAGACCAATACACGTAAGGTTCAGTTAAGGCACTTTAATTTACTTGCAGCAAGGAGACAAAAACATGCAAATACAAGGATTTGTCTAACTACTAACAGGAAGTAAGTTCATTCTTACACTGTTTTACAAGACATGGCCTTCTAAGCTGATGTAATCAAACACAACTTTAAGCATTGTACTACAGCAGGTGTTACTTCAGATTTTCTGCTGACATGACTAGATTTGTGAGAAACTTTTTAGAAAAACAACCTGGCCTTGGTGACTATTAATCTGTTTACAAGCATCTATTGTACACTGTTACTTTTCAAGGTACTTTTCTAATACAGATACAAGCAAATGCTGATTGCAGTTCATATTTTCAAGCAAGCTTTGTCCTAATTATCTGTAATTTCTACAGCTGTGTATGTTCTCATGGCACAGCGGAACTTCTTGTCTGAGTTTCATATATGCAATATTGTTCTATTCATTATTTTCCTAACGCAAGCAGAAATCATCTGCTTCTCAGTAAATTTCCAAGGCAAAAGCAAGATTTAGCTGACAATACAAGGTCAGAAAGCAACTGCAGTTTGTACAGATTTATGCAGTATGAAATAGAATAAATGTGTTAACTCTTTTAGGCTCTGAATGCACTAAGCATATTACTAATGCACACATTAATGCATATTTTTCTAACATTTCCCTCCTATTAATACTTTTATTCTACTTTCAAAATAAGCATAAACAGTGTGTTTTCTTCTCCTAACCTCTTCCACTCAGGATTTGCAGTTAAGAGAGTCATTCAGTTTAAACTTATGAAAGCATTTTCAGTCTTTTAACCATTCTTCAAACTCAGTACTTTGATATAAGGATTCAGAAACCGACATGTGTTTTCATGCAGGGGATACCACAACAAACACATACTCCCAGTAGGAGCATACCTACACAAATGGCAATCAGGATATTCATTAGGATGGTACCCCACCCCCAAACCATTTCTGGAAAAAGTCCGTCAGTGGGTTTGGGCCTGGTTTGGTCATGGCCGACACTTGCTGAATTACCTCAAGATGGTTGTCTATCTTGTGTTTATGGTCAGGAACATACGAACAACATTCTTCTTGGATTAAAGCGCACGTACCACCTCTCGCCGCTACTGTGAAGTCGAGAGTCATGCAGTTTTGGAGCACTACAGTTCTCATAGCATTCAGTTCATCAGTCACCAATTCAAGAGCAGAGAAAATTGCGTTGCTCATTACTTCGAGAAGTTTTGACAGTTTTCTCAGCTCCCAAATCAATTTCACTGCTCCATATGCTGGGGATATGCCTGCCCACGATATAACGCTATCACTCAAGTCCATATGTGTCAGCCCTTTGCCTAGAGAATGATGGTCTTTCCAACGTGCATCGATTTGTCCTACTGGATTTACAGGTTTCTTGACGACTTCTCGGACATTTCAAACGAATTTTCCCATGAGGCAAGACTGCAGTGTGTCATATGGCCGAAACCAGGTAACCCAAAAAACAACTACCGGACCAATTCTCAGGTAACCATTTGTATGCCTTTCTGCCACACACAAAATAACAGTCCTCTACTTTAGTAGTAACCTTGCTATGAATATACACTCGCCCTGCATGAAACATTTTTCTATCAATTATAGACAGCTGTTTATAAAGAACAGAATTATGTTTTACTTCATCAAGTGTTTTATGCATCAATCCAAGAAATGAATCATAGTTTGTATTACAATAAAGATCTACTTTGTTTCCTTTAGTATAACATCTATAAGGAACAGTCACATTGCAATTGCTCCAACCCACCTGAAGAGTATCATTTTTATAAAAACACACAGTTCCCTTTTGTGGAACAGACAAGTGCAATGCTATTTTATCTTGTGCTGTAATGGTTGAGGTATCATAAATCAAGTTCTCCCAGGTCTCATTGACCCCTAGGGGGACTGTAGTCATTAATACCCCCCGTATGCTGTTGGCAAAGCTGTGCAAATCCAGCAATTTGAAACATTGAAAGTCTCAGCATACACATATTCAATTGCCTGGTAAGTGTTAAAGTTTGGATGCCAGTTTATGAGTAACACTTCCCATTTATTCAGTTCAGTCTGTGTGGCTGGGAAAAGGAAAGGCCACAGCAAAAATATTATTGTCACATATACAGTTAACAGGATGATTATGCAATACTTCTGAGGAAAGGGTTGTTCTGCATTCCTGTTTCTTCTGGACTCTATCATTTTTACTCTTGGCATGTAACAAGATTTTTGTTCAGTTCAAAGTTTTTAACTAGTTTACAGTGCATCAGGTGGATCCAAGAGGCACGTTCCGCTATCTTGACTGCAGTGTGTGTTGACAAAAGCACTTGATATGGACCTTCCCACTTTGGAGATGTGCAGTTCTTTCTCTTGACTACCTTCAGCCAGATCCACGCTCCAGGGGGCACTGCCACTTCTGACGGTCTGGTTCGCTCTTTATCTGAAACATAATTTAACTGCAGCAAATGTTTAGAATTTAATAACTTACACATATACTCTGCTAATGTACTATCAACTTCCTGGTCTGCGGGCATGAGAGATTTCCACTGAGGTATATAGTAAGCCCTTCCAAAGAGCTTTTCAAAAGGAGTCAATCCTTTTGCATTTGGAACAGTTCTCATGCTCAACAGTGCCAGGGGCAGACAGTACACCCAATTTCTCTGTGTTTCTGATATTAACTTTCTTAGCTTACTCTTTAAAATCCCATTATGCCTCTCTACTAGCCCTGCTGATTGCGGGTGATACGCACAATGATTCTTTAAAGAAATACCGAAAAATCTACTTAGCTGTTGTATGGTCTGATTCACGAAGTGCGTGCCATTGGCACTGTAGATCCTTTCCAGAATGCCGAATCTAGGGATGATTTCTTATACAAGGACTTTGGCCACTGTTGTAGCATCTGGATTTTTAGTCAGAAAGGCATCCACCCATCTGGAAAACATATCTACAATGACAAGACAATACTTCTTATTTTCACATTTATTCAACTCTATGAAATCCATACAAATAGTATGAAATGGATACGGTGGTGTAGGGAAACTCCCTTGCTTGGGCTTTAACGCCCCTTGTGCATGATGTTTATTACAAACTTGACATACCGTGCAGAATTTTTTAGAGTAATTTGAGAAGCCATATGTCGTGAACACTCAGTTCACCAGCTGTACCATCCCCCCTGTTGAGACATGGCTCTGCCCATGGCTCAACAAAGCTGCATATCTCAACAAATTAGATGGCAATATCAGTTTTCTTTCTTTAGAGATGTACAGCCCCTTTTTTATGAATTGCTCCTCGTTTTACCCATCTTTGTTTTTCAACTTTCGTAGTAAGTGTCTGCATTGTTTTTAACATTTCTAAGTCTAAAATCTCAGAGGGTTGTAATTCTTCATTCAAAAGAAACACTTCTGAAGCTGCCTGCTTTGCAGCTGTATCAGCTCTCGCATTACCTTTTGAAATCCTGTCCTGTTGCTTGATATGAGCTGTGCATTTACAAATAGCTACTTTCTGAGGTAACTGAATAGATTCTAAAAGATCTAAAATAAACTGTGCATGATTAATCGGTTTGCCAGTAGATGTTATCATTCCTCGATTTTTCCACTGTTGCGCAAAAACATGTACAGTAAAAAAAGCGTACTGGCTGTCAGTAAAAATGTTTACACATTTACCCTTTGCTAAGGTACACGCCTGTATCAAGGCAATCAATTCTGCTGCCTGTGCAGATAAACTGTGTGGTAAAGATTTCGCTTCTATAATGTCTGTCAGAAACTACTGCATATCCTACTAGGTTCTGTCCTGCAGGACCCCTTTTGCATGAGCCATCCACGTAATATGTCACCTCGGCATCATCCAAGGGAACATCCGTAAGATCTTTTCTAGGTAGCGTCTTTTGCTCAATCACCTGCAGGCAGCTGTGTGGTGCGCCATCTGCAGGGATTGGGAACAAGGTAGAAGGGTTCAAAGTCGTACAACATTCAATTATCATGTGAGGTTGGCTCAACAATATAGTCATACAGGAAAGATGCCTAGCAGGGGAAAGATATGCTACCTTCTCTTGCAGTAAAATAATTGCGACTGCATGAGGCACTCTCAATGTGAGAGGGTGGAGCAACACTATTGAGGCCGAAGCCTGTACTGCCATTGCAGCTGCAACTACTGCTTGTACACAGTGAGGTAGAGACCGTGCCACTGGGTCCATTTGTGAAGAATAATAAGCAATAGGGCGTTGCTTGTCCCCATGCTGCTGTGTTAACACTGATGTCATATAACCTTGCTTACAATCTACAGTTTGGAAAAAACATTTATGATAGTTTGGTAATCCCAAAACTAATGAGGATGCTATTAACTGTTTCAGTTTACAGAAAGCAGGTTCTGCTTCTAGTGTCCATTGTAACAAATCCTGTGCTGCCATAGGCTTTTTATAAATCAGGTTAGTCAACGGTGCATATTTCAAGGCATAGTTTGGAATCCAGCTCTGACAAAAATTAGTCGTACCCAGGAAGGACATAATTTCCTTCTTGGTAGTGGGTTTTGGTGCTTGGAAAATCGCTATTTTTCTGTCCTCGTCTAATGTCCTACCTTCCTTGGATATTACATATCCTAGGTATTTAACTTGTTTTTTCCAAAGCTGCAGTTTATTTTTGTTTACTTTATGTCCTTCAGTGGCTAAAAATTGTAATAGCGCTATGGTGTCCCCTTTACAATCTTGCTGGGTGGGGGACGCCAGCAGGATATCGTCAACATAAAGCAAAATCTGACTACCTCTTGGTGGGGTGAATCCCGCCAAGTTGCTTGCCATTTCTTGTGAGAATATTGTTGGACTTTCACAATACCCCTGTGGTAGTTGCGTATATGTGTACCTTTTCCCCTGAAATGTGAATGCAAACCAATACTGGCTGTCAGGGTATATTGGTATCGAGAAGAACGCATTGCTGATATCTACCACAGAAAAATATTTCTGTTGAGGTTTTAAATCATTCAACAGGGTGTGTGGATCTGGCACCGTAGGTGCCCTTGGTATTACCGCATCATTTACAGCTTGTAAATCTTGGACCATACGCCATTCCCCATTTGCTTTCGTAACAGGAAATAAGGGTGTGTTACATAGTGAATCAGGATATTCCACCAGCACCCCTTCCTTAAGCAAAGCTGCTATAATAGGTTTGATTCCTTAAGGGATACTGTCTTTTTTGTGGTCTAAATGCTGACTTTGGCGTAATAGTAACTGGTCCCGCTGTACAAATAAGTCCTACATCTGATTTTCCTGCTGACCAGAGAGTTTCTGGTATATTCTGTAAGGCATTCTCTTCCTCCTTCAATAGGAGTGCTAATCAGCTGTCCTTGCTAGACTGCAAGTGTACAGATGGGCGGGTCTGAGTTATCCAATTCAACTTCTGCATTTGTATTCGCTGTTCTGATAGTTCTAACTCTGTCTGTTTCTCCCATCTCGTGACTTTTTCTCCTAAGTCTATCTATTTCAAATTTTTGTCCTTAGTTAAGCTAACATGTGATAATTGATTAGATTTGTAAAGTGCAAAGAACTCCTGGGGCAATGAACAGCTGGCTTCACTGTTCCCTTCTGTGTCCCAGTACAGATTACGCAATACTAATCTGTTTGCACGATTTCTAAACAAGTCTTGCTCATATTCCTTATCAGGTCCTGGTGTGTTACAATAACAGTGCAACAAATGCTGTTTATCAATGTCAAGGGAGGGGAACTTGCTGATGGCTACATTCATCAACTCTTCGGTCACCGCCCCTGGACCAGTCATAACCAAGTCCTGGTTGTACCAATAATATGTTTTACCCTCCGATTGCACTGCAAAGGTATCAATTTGCTGCTGTGCTTTCATACCCTGCATAGTTGGAACTACTGCTTATACCAAATAGCTGCATAAGATCTCTGCCTAAGAGGTTTACTGGGAATTTTGCAGAAACAACAATTTTGCTTTTCTGGGTCAATCCTGAAACAGGATCAGTTATCACAATATTATGGGAGAGGGGCTCCCGATACAGCTGTCCATTAGCTGCTTTCACTAATATGTAATCAGGTGACACTGAGTTCTCTGGCAGTATGGAGGGATGTATCAGGGTCCGTGAGGCCCCTGAGTCACAGAAAAATGTGACTTCCCTCCCTTCTACCAGGAGTGTGACTTCTGGTTTTGTGTCTGCTAAATAGAGCTCTAAGCTCAATAAAGCCAAATCCAATATTTCATTTTCTTCACTATCCGTGACTTCTTGCACTTCCTCTATGTCTTCTGTCACATTCTCTACTCCCTCTATCACATACTCATTTGTCCTTTCTCTGCTATCCCCTTCTAGTGATTCCTGACTACCATATAGTCAGTCCTCACCCTCCTTATCCTCCGTGGTTGCCTTCTTGTTTTTCTTGCAATCCCTTGCCAAGTGTCCCTTTTTACCACATTTAAAGCACTCACCCCTTTTTTTTCACCCTTCAAAGTCCTCTGATCGTTGATCAGATTGTTTGTTTCCCTGGGCATTTCTCTTGCCCTTTTCCCCGGACTGTACTACATAAACTTCTGCTCCATCTTCTACAGAAAATACTTGGGCTTTCTTCTTCTTTTTTCTATTAAAATGCCTTTCGGCATGCCTAGCATATTCAAGCAATGACTGTAACCTGCTTGTACGATGATCTACCATGTGTTTTGTAATAAAACTGCTTATAGGTGCAATACTGCCTTTCAAAAATGCATTCTTTAACTGCTGCTCATATGGGGAATCATGTGTCTGGTCTTCAGGAACCTGCATTCTACAGTGGTTATTAAAACATTCTAACAGTCTGGCATAATATCTGTCAACAGTCTCACCTTCTTGTTGGATGCATTGATTAATGCAAGTCCAGTCTTCCCTAGGTTTCCATTTCTCAAAGATTCGGTCTGTAAGACCTTTCACTCTGTTGTCTAACTCTGCGCTACTATGTGGGAAGAGCTTGAGCGCAATATCACAGGGATTCCAGTTGCCACTAATCATGTGCCTATCTGGTCCCACAATTTGTCTGACTACTTTTTCTACCTCTTCTCCATTTAAATTATAACTCAGCCTCATTCCTTGCAAATCTTCTAAGAACTTTCTAAAATTAACTTTTGGATGGGGAATTCCCTCAGTGGCTTTCTGGATGTCTTCTGGAGTCCAGGGTCTATACACTAGAATAGTTGGTTCCTGACCTTCTTGCCCTGCCTGAGGATTAGGCACTTCTATAAGTGGGCATATTTCTTATTCACTCATATATCATGAATTTCTACCCATTTGATATAACTCAATATCCCCTTTTGAGTTTCCTGCCCGTGTTCGAAACCTGGTCTCGACGGGATCTCTAACAAACGGTGTTGCTTTTGTAGTGTCTCTACTTAAGTGATAGCAGGATATCGCAGGGGTGGACTAACTTGTTCACTTGCCTCATATTCTGTAAGGGAGGCAGAGGGGCTGATGCTATTACTAAGTTATTATCCTTTTTATCTAAAAACATTGCTTTTGAATTATTACTCTTTTGTTCCCTTCGGTTTACTTCCTCAATCCACCTGTGTGCCTGAGGAATTCCTAATTGACGTTGCTTCTTTACCCGACCTTTAGAATCAGTTTTAAGCTGTTTGACAAGTTTAACAAGTGAGGATTTCTCTAGTTTACCATCAAATTCATATTTATTAACCCACTTTGAGTAGTATTTAATATTATCAGCACCTGTGACTGCATGTATTTCGCGTCTTCGGTTAACGGCGGATTTTGGGACCTTTTTGTACAATTATTACCCATTTTATTCTACCCTTTTAATCGTTATGTAACACCTTATTTTTAAGTGATACCATGGATATTTTTATAGTTTCTTCAGAATGACTGCCTACCTGCTCTGTTTCCCTGATCTATGACAAGACAGTAATCTTTCTGTCCCTGACTTATAACCAAAGTCTCCAACAGAACAAGTACAAATCTAGTCCCTGATCTAAAACAGAAAAAGAAGGCAGATTCACCTTACCTGAGCCTTCGTGATTGATCACCTGGTTCGAGTAAACCCGTCCTTCAGTCACAGATCAGAAAGTGGCTGGCCTCTTTTGTACGACAATTCAGTCGGTGGATTTTTCAAATAAGAATAACCGATGTGGTTTCTTCCCCGTACGGTTTCAAGCCACCTGGCCTGTCTGATCCGAGGCGAAGTGAAGATTTCCGGTCCGAAGGACCAATCTGTCAAAGGAAAAAACTTCACATAAGGTTCAGTTAAGGCACATTAATTTACTTGCAGCAAGGAGACAAAAACATGCAAATACAAGGATTTGTCTAACTACTAACAGGAAGTAAGTTCATTCTTATACTGTTTTACAAGACATGGCCTTCTAAGCTGACATAATCAAACACAACTTTAAGCATTGTACTACAGCAGGTGTTACTTCAGATTTTCTGCTGACATGACTAGATTTGTGAGAAACTTTTTAGAAAAACAACCTGGCCTTGGTGACTATTAATCCGTTTACAAGCATCTATTGTACACTGTTACTTTTCAAGGTACTTTTCTAATACAAATACAAGCAAATGCTGATTGCAGTTCATATTTTCAAGCAGGCTTTGTCCTAATTATCTGTTATTTCTACAGCTGTGTATGTTCTCATGGCACAGCGGAACGTCTTGTCTGAGTTTCATATAAGCAGTATTGTTCTATTCATTATTTTCCTAACGCAAGCAGAAATCATCTGCTTCTCAGTAAATTTCCAAGGCACAAGCAAGATTTAGCTGACAATACAAGGTCAGAAAGCAACTGCAGTTTGTACAGATTTATGCAGTATAAAATAGAATAAATGTAACTCTTTTAGGCTCTGAATGCACTAAGCATATTACTAATACACACATTAATACATATTTTTCTAACACTTCCCATAATTGGTAGTAGAATAATTGAGTTATAAGCAAGTAACCTGCCTGTTGTAGTCATAAAGCAGTCTGGTATGAATGTATTCATGTATTTAGTCACTACACTGATGGATACAACTGAATTAGTCATCATACGTATGTCTAACCTATTAATCTTACTTTTAGTTCTGACCCACTAGGTATAGCATCTCCATGCAATGTATACCCATATATGCCACTATTTTTTTGGACTCTGATGTATGCAATTTCTTCTGACTCTGTATATGCTGAATATAGAGAGTGTATCAGCCATATAAAAATTAACTCACATTCATGAATGACTGATATGCAGTGGAGTGCTTTTTCCCTGTATTCAGTCACTTGCAGTCTTACTACATCAACATTCAACATATAAATGATGTATCACAATTAAATAACTACATTTTCAAAGGTAATTCATCATTATTTCTTGTAATATGTATTTAGCCAATTGATGGTTGTTTCAAGAGAAGAATTATCAAATCATAAAGTCATTTTCTTGTTAATCTCACTACTACAGGACTGAGCTGCCTTTGTGGTGCATGTTAGCTTGCAGTCTAGTATATCATTTGTTTGTGTTGCCCTCCATCCACCCACCCATCCATCCATCCATCCATCCATCCATCCATCTATCCTCAACCCCTGTTTTCCATTTTTGCATATGGGGTTGAGGTGTTACTTCAACAGTGACAATTACTTAGAGCCAAGGTTCTCACTACCACATGGCTAGCCCTGCCATGGCTGTTCTTCCATAACACACACTCACACCTATGGCCAATTTAGAGTGTACAACCCACCTACTGCATGTCTTTCAGTTATGGTAGGAAACCAGAGCACCATGAGGAAAGCAATATGAACACAAGGAAGACATACAGACTCCACACAGAAGGTACCCCAGCCAAGAACTGGACTGGGGAATCTCTTGCTGTGAGGTGACAATTACCACATAACCATTTGCATGACTATAGCATATTTATCTGCTTTTTAAGCCATGTTAGAGTGAGTGCCAGATGTGTTAGGCTTGCTGGGTTGTATGCTAGTGTTTTATCACATTGGATATGCATTTATCTATTACTCACAATGTTAGGGTTGATTCGTGAAAGAGACACTATTTTACACCATTTTACAACATTATTTAATGTACATATATTTGGAAACACAATTAACTTATGAACCCTTTTGAAAACAGCAGTTACAGCATTTATGGCAGATTAAATAATATGGAGTCACACAGTTTTATCTATCTGACCATCCAGTGGTCATAACATTTGACCAAGTTTCTAGACTTGAAATATTGAAGAAATTTAAGAAAATGAAATTTATTTTTATTTTATTTTTTATTTTACATTTGTTAACCGGGATAGTCCGACTGGATATATGTCCATTTTCAGTGGAGGCCCGGGGAGAAAAGCTCCAAGAGTAGTACATTGCAACACATAAGAAAAGGCAAAAAATCAACAAACGATTCGGTTACCTGAAAAAGTAAGAAATACAATTTGCTAAAGGATATCATTTACAAGAAGAAGTCAGCAAAAAAAACTTAAATATGTAGTTATTAGAACTATGTGATACTATCCTATGAGATTATTAGTTAGATGAAGGACATAGGTAACTAATATATATATTGGTGTAGGAATTAGCCAGGCTTAGTACAGTAGTAAGACCTTTTGAGCCCAGGTATAGTTTGAGCTTGGATTTGAAGTGAGACAGGGAAGAAATTGAGGTTAACTCAGGGGTAATAGGTTCCAGGCCTTACCTAGGGAGTTTGACAGGAGGGAGTCCGCTTGGTTGTTGGTTTTATAAGTCTGGATGAGGACCTTGTTGGAGGAACGAAGTGGTCGTGGATTGTTATACAAGGTAATTAGGGGTTTGAGTGAGGGAGTGTTATCAGGGGTGTAAATGATTTTGTGGGCTATGATCAGTTGGTTGTATAGCACGTGACTAGGAAGTTCTAGCCATCCTAGCTGAGTTAGGTTAATGCAGTGATGTGTCCTAAAAGGGAGGCCGGTGGCAAATCTGGCAATGTGATTATAACAGATGGTAAGTTTATTTAGATTGGACTTGTTGTTATTTAGAAGGAGAGGTGACGCATACAGAAGAGAAGAGAGAAGGTGGGAATGGGCAATGGCTACCTTGGCTAGGGGAGTTAAAAAGTTCTTTAATCTATACAGTGGACCTAGTTTTTTGTTAATGGTTTTGATTAGGTGATTGACGTGCAGGTCATATTTTAAGTGGGTGTCAATGGTGACACCTAGAAGTTTAGTGGAAGGGTCAGGAGAGATAATTGTGCCATCTTTGGATTTAATTATGAAGTTGATGGAGATGGACTTTAGTGTAGGTAAGAATATAAGCATTTTGGTCTTTTTGGGGTTTAGTAGTAAGCGGTGGTTGGATAGCCAGTTTTCTACAGTGTTAAAGGTAGTTTGGGTCTTTAGCTGTAACTCTGCAGGGGACGTGGCTGAACATATCAAAGTTGAGTCATCTGCATATTGAATGCAGTTGACATTAGGAATGGCAGTATGTAGATCATTTATGAAGATGGAGAATAACAGAGGGCCTAGAATAGACCCTTGAGGGACACCCAGGTTAGTTGGTAATAAGGTGGACAGTTTTGAGTGCCAGAGTACAGCTTGTTGTCTACCACTTAGGTAGGATTCGAACCATTGAAGAGATTTGGGTTCTAAACAGAGTGGTCTTAGTGAGTGGATTAACAGTTGGTGATCCACCATATCAAAAGCTTTGGACAGATCCAGGAATAGAGTGGAGGAGAGATGGTTATTATTATGATAAGAATTAATGGTGTCTGAGAAGGCTAATAGGGCTGTAGTGGTGCTATGGTGAGGTCTAAAGCCATGTTGGGTATCTGCCAGGAGATGGTTGTTAATTAAATGGTTCATGAATTGCTTTTGGATACATTTTTCCATTATTTTGGCTAGGGGAGAGAGTATGGCAATTGGCCTATAGTTGGATATTTCGGTAGAGCCTCCCCCTTTGTGTAGAGGGATGACATAAGAGATTTTCCAGATATTAGGAATTGTAGCTTCAGTTAGCTTGCGATTTATAAGTACTGAGATAGGATAGGCAATGGCGTCAGCTGATTTTTGTAGATATTCAGCTGGAAGTTGGTCAGCTGCAAGAGTGGTAGGTTTTAGCTTTTTGAGTAGGGTGTGTATAAATGAGGTGGCAATAGGTTGGAAGCTAAAATGTGGAAGATTAGTAGAGGTGGAGCAGTTTGGGCTGTATGTGCTAGGTGGCAAGTTACTTGCTAGGGTTTGTATGGTCTCAGTGAAAAAGCGATTAAAACTATCTGCAACAGATTCAGATGGTTTGTCAGTGAGGGCCTGAGGTACAGGGGTAGTCTTTTTTCCAGGGTGTATTAGATTATTTAGTCCTGCCCAGAATTTTTGAGGGTTATTTTGGTGAAAGGACTGTAGATTGCTGAAGTATTTTTTTTTGTCAAGTAGTACAAGTTTTTTTGTTTCATTCCTTAGTTGCCTGTATACTATTTGATCCTGAGGGAGTTTTGTAGTTCGGCTTAGAGCCCATGCTTTGTCTCTGAGTTTAATTTTGAGCCTGGTCTCATTCGAGAGCCATGGTGCCATTTTTGGTTTTGTTTTTTTAGAGCGGATGGGAGCATGACTGTCTAGAATCTCCAGAAATTTTTTGTTAAAATACATTACTGCTTCATCTAAGGGGAGGTTTTTAAGCATTGACCAATTGCAGGATTTTAGTTCAAGTTGGAACTTGGTTACGTCAAATTTCTTTTTGTTTCTGACATATCTTAGTAGTGATTGGTTGTGGTTAGTTATTTTATGCCTAATTATGTATGTGAGATGATGATCACTAAGACTATCAGAGAGGGTACCATATGTATACATGTTGGGATGGTTATTTATGAGCACCCAATCAAGTATACTTTCTTTCTGGTGGGGCTTGCTAGTTCTAGTTGGGGTGTTAATGACTTGCTTGAAAGAATGCAAGTTAATGTGGGTGGTAGGGGCTTCAGAGGAACAGTTGCTCCAGTCAATATTAAGGTCACCTAGAATTATGGTCTCTTGGGGGTAGTGGGTGGATATCCAATATAGGATATCTTCAAGTGTGGTTATATTGTTGCCTGGGGGGATGTACATGCAGATTATATAGATGTGTTTGCTGTTATTTAGTTTCAGTTTAGTAGCTAGGATTTCAGAGTTATTGGACTGAGGTGGCTGAATAATGTCGGTGGTTACAGTCAATTCAGATTTGTATAGAACCGCAACCCCACCCCCTTTTCTGGATGCTCTGTCCAGCCTATGTATGTTATACCCAGGGGGGAGTATTTCATTGTCTGGAGTACAGGGTTTTAACCAGGTCTCTGAGAGACACAAAATATCAGGGGCTAGATCAGCAAGGAGTGCATGAAGTTCATGCACTTTGTTATTAATACTACGGATGTTGAGATGACAGGTTAAGAGAGAGTTAGGTAGGTGAGGAATAGTATGGGTATAGCTTTGGTTGCTGATAGGGAGAGAAGATTTATTTATGTTGTTAGGGCCAGGGTTAGGGTGTATGTCCCTGTCAATTAACAGGTTGAGTCTTAATTTAGATATAAGTTTCATAAGTTTATCTATTATTTTACTATAGTGTTTGAGTCTGGGACTAATTTTGCTAGGGTAAGTGTGTTGGGAACAGGAGCATGATGTGAGCAATGGCTTGGTATTACTGGTGTGAGTAAAGTGGGTGTGTTTATTATCAGGGTTACAGGTCTGACCATATGAGGCATGAAGTCCTCCAAGAGGTTGTGTTTCATATAAGGTAAGAAGGTATGGGGCTAGCAAGATGGGTATTAGTATGGAGTACCACATGTTTGTGGGAATAGAAATTTCAAAGTCCACAAGCAGTAGTAGAATTGGGGTTTGAAATAGTAGTAGAAATAGTAGTAGAAATGTGATCACTCTTACTGTATTAAGTATAACAACGAAGATATAAAGACCCTCGGTAACAGAAGAGATAATATAATATAATATAAAAAAGGCTGACTACTAACAAACTATTTCTAAAGCTGCTAGTACAAAAAATTCTTAGAAAAGTTGCTGGACACTAAAAGACCAGCAGTATATTAAAATACATTTATGGATGCCATGAAACTGAAAGGTGTTTATACATTTGACATGGCTTAGAGAAAAGTTTCTTAATTATTTCACTGTTACATTTACTGGATATAGCTACATTACAGCCTTCATAAAAGTCATCATTCTTTCGAAGGTGAGAAATTACATTCATTTGTAGGCTATCTCAGATCTCAGATACAGCAGCTATCATTATATTTGCAATCAGTGCCTGACATTTGTGCTTCTTGCACATGCTAAAAATACAGCTCACAATTAGGCTGCCTAGCATGGGTATTATGGATTACTTCAGCCACATGTTCAGTGATTTTAGATGTTGAGATTGATGTATTGCAATACAAAGCATGTGGACACTTTGATATATACTGAATATCATGTACATTCTATGATCTGGGTGCCGCATTAATTGGGTTCTAATATTATTGAGGGATTTGGTCACGAACAATAATTATTTTACATTTTAGACTCGAGCATTCAACCTATGTAAAGGCAAGGCTTACCTGACTGGCCAGAAATATCATTTTTTTTCGTCAGGGTTTTGTCAGTTCAAAGTGTGCTTTCTCGAAATGTCATTATTAACATCTTATTGCTGCTCAGGTTAATGGTCTTATGAGGATAACAGGTAGCAGTAAAACAGCAAGCAATCTTCTCATGTTCTAAAAATGACCACACTTTCTCTGAGTTGAAGCAAACTGTGACTGAGAACATATAAACAAAAGGGTGTGACCCCCCCCCCCCACAGAGGAGTCAGAGGCCATGTTCGCACATCATCTCATTTTCATCAAATGCATAATCTCAGAGTTTGTATGTAATCAGGGGTTTCATATGGAAATGTAAGAGTTCTTCAGACTTGTGTATTCTGAGGTAACCTAGTAAACTCTAATGGTCCTGCATTGGCATTCAAATGCTGTTTGGTGTCTGGGAAAACAGATGTGTCAGAAACCTCTTTACTGGCATGACTTTACCCTTGAAATCAAACCACACCAGCTATGGATAAATTCTGCAATACCCACGCCCAGCTGTGGATTATTGATAAACCATAAACTGTCATTTAAATCGATAAAACATGAAAAAGAATGCAATTATTCAAAACGGATATTTCCTTGGAACCATAATCTAAGACAAACATGTCACTATAAAGGTGTGAATATCAAATTTTCTCTTTCTTCAACAACACACTTCTGCCTAGGAATCATAAAACAGGAAGAACCATGTTAGAATGACATAATTCTTAAAAGAAAATGTTAATGAGACAACAAATGGAATTCCATTCATAAGCATGACTGAGGCATTTATTCAAAAAGTTTAATTTAATTTTGTTCCAAACACAGTTATATATTTGTATATATGAGTGCTATACAAGTTATCACTGCACACATTTTAGTGGGTGATGTGATAGGTGGTGTTTTCCTTCGCTGTTATTGTTTGTCGAATTATGTAACAGTTGAAGTTCATTATATTGACCATTACATAATTCAAGGGTTTTTGCCTTGTATCTACTTTTTGTGATCCAGCAGTTAGTATATATTTAATTTACATGGGTGTGGGAGGACAAAGCCTCCAAGCAAAAAGCTGTTTTTTTGTTTTACTTTTCATAATTGCAAATGTAACCTATTTGATTACATTTGCAATCACTTTTTTGTAATGATTTAAATGGCGATTAATAGTAATCACTGGTGAGTTTGTTTAACGTTTTGTGTTTTGATCAACCTCACCAGCTATTATTCATTATAAACTCATATATATATATATATATATATATATATATATATATATATATATATATATATATATGTTTCTTATACACATATGATTATATTTCAGGGAATAAACAGTAATTGAATATTTTCATTTTTAGCTTGGTGATGCAAGTGATGTACACTTAGTAAATTATGTTTTCACTGTGTTCTCTGTATGTTTGTTGGATGTACATGAAGTGCTTTTGAGTAATTTGCTTAGTTTTAAAACACATGGTTTTAATAAAATTTTAGGAATATTTTTAATATGGATAATTTGAAAACTTTATCAATGTAATAAATGCAAGAAAGAAATCTTGAACGTTTTCTGCTCATAGCCTTTTTGGACTGGCTTCTACACAGTTGTCAGAAGTACCATTGGACTTAATATTTTAGGGGAACCCAGCAGAATTGCTTGGGGAATGGGACTATTTGCACTTTTACAGAATACTGCTCTCTATTTGTCTCTCCAGTGAAGCTCATCCCCAGTTAATAATGGCTTTACCTAGTCACATTGAGTGCTGTATCAATTTATGTAAACACAGGTCACCTAAAAATAAGCTAAAACAGTGCTTAATGCTAATTGTCTTTACTGTCTTAACGCATCATCATCAACTCCCTTTTCCAATTTTTCTACATGGGGTGGTTGTGTTGCATCAAATGTCACAGGGCTTCTTTCACACAATCCATCCATCTCTTTACTGGACACCCTCATTGCCTTCTTCTTGTCTGTCACAAGGAAGATCATTTTAACTCAGATAATTCAAATATTATCCCAATTATCTTTGTGTTTAGTTTTATATTATTTCTATTTGTAAATTTATGGATTTAACAAAAAAAGAAAAGATGCTCCAGTGATGTCAAACTGCTGCAAGCTAAACATACATATTTAATATGTGATTTCCCTATATGAATGACTAAATCATTATGTGATTATGTAAATAAACAAGATGCTGATTATTTCTTTATTTGACATTTGTTTACTGGGATAATCTGGCTGGGTTACATAGCTCGTTTTCAGTGGAGGCGAGAGAGAAAAGATCCACATTTATAACTCGGTTGCATGTTTAGACATTTGGTTACTTATATGAAACTAAAACAATTAGAACTTTATGTACATACACTTATAATTGCTTATAAAATACTGAACAATTAGAGTTTGCATACCTACACAATTAGATTAGACTTCATTAAGGTACAAATATTTGGTTAGACTGTACTTGAATACAATTGCACAGGCTTGAGTCATGCAGTCAGAAGCAAAGTCATTGGTAACGTACAGGTTGAATGCCAGGGACAGAAGGCACACAGTTATCAGTCTTATGTTTGGCTTCCATAATCCTATTGTGCTTTGTTAGTAGATTACTAGAGCAAAGAGGTTCATGTACTAAGGAGAATTGGGGTGATGAGGGCGGGATCCACATGAAGGGGAGAAGTGGTTAGAAAATATTTCCATTTATTTATTATTTTTTAAATAATAATTCTGGTGTACCATATATTAAACTAAACATTATTCTTTATTTTTATTTAATCACTATTCAGTTGTGTTATTTAACTTATTCAGGTTTGTGTGAGAGCCCACTGCAGCAGACAGTAGGAGGCATGATTCCAGTCCTATGTGGATACCAGTCCATATCAAAACACCACACTGGAATAAAGTAATCCTGTGCCCACATCACACACTATCCTGGTATCACTCATCCAATAAGGAAAGTACTTTTTAGTGTGCCAAGTTTAGAACGTCAAACGCTGATGATTATCCATTACACTGTAGTTATAATTTCCTTTTTATAGTGATGAGTGATGACTTATATAGAGGATGTGTTAGAGAGCCATTCTCTGGGATTCAATAAGTCATTTTTTCCATGCAGGAATAGTGCAACAGCTCCTGCACGGAATATGGCTGCCGAGCAATCCAGTAAACAAGGCTGGGGGCGTGCACAAGCCTCCTAGCACTATTTTATGCATGGACACCACTGAATAATGCTAATTACCCAATTTGCTGGTGAAAATCATGCAAATGAGGTGAATTAGCGATTCAGTAAACAGATAGGCATCCATACAAGAACAGTGTGAGGTACAGAATGTATTCGCTTACTAACCGAGTACATTTCTGTAAAATCAAAATGGAGGCATGACAGCTCAAAGTAAAGCATGTATTATAACCATTAGGCATGCCAATGGCCAAAGATATGGCCATTGGCATGGAAAAGTGTTGCAAAAATATGAAAATCAAATTTTATTTTGGCTGATTTTGACCGTTTAAGCATAGGGCAGCTGCGCACAAATGGGATTCTGCCAAAAAAAAAAAAATGTGAAAAGACAATTTTAAGTGAAATCTGCATTTTGCAATTAGAGTGTATGGCATGCAGAATCAAAACAATAACAGGTAACACTAGTTGCTAAGGAAGAAGGCTGTGCTGTAGTGGTGTAACCAGGGACTAAGGCAGTGGGGTATGCAAATGAGCAAATTTTACTGAATCACTAAATGGCAGACCATTCTTTGGCTGCACCTAACTGTGTAGGAGCTATAAGGCAGTGGTATAAACAGGAGAAGCAGCTGACATGAAAAGGGGGTATGTCATGCTTGGTATAAGCACATTGGAGCTCCACATCTCCCATTTGAGCTTAGCTAAGCACAGCTAAGCAAGGGGGTGTGTCTGAGGCTGTATTGACATATTCCATGAAATGAAGAATGTGTTCGCATCCAGGGGAGGGCCATTTCTGACTCAAAGTGTTTACTTTTAGCTAAATGAGTTTGAGTGGCACACATTGGGTCTAAAACAAACAAAACCCCAAAACAAAACAAAAAAAACCCAGGAAATAGTAGAACTGTTTACATTTGTGCAGCTGGTTTGCTTGGCATTCCTCAGGGCTTAAAAGGGGTGGAAATTGGAAGGGAAAAAATGGGAAATAGCAGAATAAAAGCAATCAAGTACAAATAAAATAGCAGGCAGGTGGAATATGTCATAGCCAGCCAATCATAAAGGCAGCGTCTGCAGTACAACAGTATAAACTGTAGACTCGGAGGAGGAACCCCCTGAGCCAGCTCCTGTAGGCAGACTGAGGCATGCCCAGTATACCCTGGCCTTGGCAAAGAGGCAAAGCATAGCACACACACTGACACTGTAGGCACCCAGGGACTGACATCTCTCTTTGACTCGCACACACAGTAAAATGGATGACACACACATCACACTACCTGTAACTTACCATGTATAGGCAGTGTACTGAGTGCATCCAACATAGGCAGCCCTCAAGCACCGTCCTCACAACTGCTGCAGGCACAAGGTAAGTCAGTCTTCTTAACAATAAATGAATGCATTAATATGTTCTGGTAGCGTATCTATGGTATTGCTGCATGTATGCAATGGAATGGGGTGGCCTACTGTGATAGCAGCAGACAACTGACAACTATGTGGGACACCAGGAAATGTTTGCCCAGTACTGGCCTCCCCACATTATGCAGTAGTACCCAAGGTGACAAATCTCACTGCAGTATATGTGGGGGCCAAATAATTGGGGGTCATAGGTCACAGGCATGGATGCCAATGTGGGGGTCCCATACTCACTGCTCAGCCTCACCCAGCAAGTCAGCTGTAGCAAACCATAAAGAAATGTCTGGCAAAGGCCCACAAATGGCAATAATGATGAAATACCCCCTACAGACTTACACAGTGATAGCACAGTAGGTCTTGCAGTTGCAGTAAGGCTCTGAATGGTAAGAAGTCTGAAACTCAAATTTATGCCATTACAATACGATCTGTGGTCTTTAGTGATATGCCTCTAGTCTCCAAGACAGGGCATAATGATATGCTAAATGGAACCAAAATGTAAAGCAAATATCAGCACAGTCTGTGCAAATGTGTACAGGTGACAGGTGTGCCCCCCCCATATTCCCACAGAAATGCAGTAACATGTATGTTTTCAGGGAAATAGCAGCAGAGCGCACATTGCCAGGGCTGTCCCAATCCACATGAAAACTTGTTACATGTCCAAAATATGCAGGGGTCAATGAGCTATGTATATGTGTGGTTAATACTGTCAGGATTTGGCCAGCACTTTCTCCTGGCTATTGTGTTGTAGTGGTCTAGGTACAGTGCTGTCTTTGACAGGGCCATGTTCTGAGAACTGCAGTGCCAACTATTATGCATGTCAGCTACACCTACGGTAGGAGTTGTACACACTGTCCAGATGTCAATATCTGTTAATGTAGGAAAGCTGTACAGGTCATGGACAGGGAGCCATACATATGGACAGTACACAGCTTGGAGTAACCTACACAGTGCCTACCATACTTATCAACTGTACAGACCTATTGCAGAATGTCCAGAGGTTTGCATCATAATTGTGGTCTGTATAACATGAAATAGTGGTTGCCTGGCAATTCACTGGCAAATCACGCAAGACTAAGGTCAGAAAATAATGACAGATTGTAGTGTCAGACTGCATACTCTATAGAAGCATGCATGCTAATACAAAACCTGTTACTGAATCACCTTTGGTTTGTAAGGCCAATACTTAAAAATGGTCCCTACATTTAGGCCTCTGTCCTCCAATCACTTATGGCTTTGTCCAGATGTCTGCGTCTCAGAAGTTGAGAGGTATGGTGCCTAGTAGGACAACAGGTACCTGAAGGTTAGTGTACTGCCAATATATAAAAGGCTGCCACCTTTCTGTGTCAACACTGACAACATGTCACTGGCCAACAGCCATACCCCTGGAAAGACACAGGTTGTCATAGAAGGAGCACAAGTATGCCTTGTGTATCTGTTCTGCTTGTCCTAACATCACATTTGCCTGCCAACTATTTGCAAAACAAGAAAGGGTCATGTCAAAACAGCAATGGCAGACAGTGGGGAAGCAGACATCAAACCCATATGAACAAACAAGCAATTACCAAACCGGTCTCCCAAAGGTCTATGTTTGGCAGAACATTATTAACACCCTGTCCCCATGTGTTGTGTGCATGTGTGGGCCTTTGTCTGACTGTCATAGATGGGCCTGTGTAGATGTCAGTCTGTAATGGTATGACAGCTAGGCCCACATGTAGCCTCATAACACATAGCAACACAAACCATCTAAGGACCACAGCAAATGGAGTGGTGCACTAATGGACAACCTGTTAAATAGGTACACTCAGAGATGTGAAGTCCACAGCCCTGTGTGCGATGTAACGGCATGTACCCTGCCCACATCAGAATTACAAATACATAGCAGCCACTGTGGCCAAAGCCTGTGACTGGACTACAGAAGGACAAAGAGACACACATAAGGGGAAAGGGAACCACTGGCCAGACAAATGGAGAAAGTGCATACCAGAACAGAATTTTGCAGTAACATAGATGCCATGCAATGTAAGGAGTTAGTAAACATCACCTGCAAATACACAACACACCCATGTAAGTGGAGGTCTGCAACAAAAAAAAACAAAACCCAAACAATGCACACCTCAGTGGCAAAATCGCATGAGAACTCCACAAATCTACACACTGCAAACCATGTAGACTCCATGCACAAGGGTCTTGCAAACACTAAGGCCTTACCCCAAATCCTCAAAACCTACCCTACACAGATAGGCTAACAGCACTGTCCCTCTACCCCATTCCATACAGACTCTGCTGAGGTGACCCCTGTCTAGCATACAAAGCAATCTGGATCCTGCCTTGATGGGACTGTTGCACATCTGGAACTCAAGGCCCACTCCATCTGCCTGTAGGTGCAGAATCAACCTGGGCTGTGATATCAGTATGGCTTGTTGGTGTGACAGATATGTGTACCACACACTCCCCCATCTGTGGAATACACTCCCTGTCAACAGCAAGCCAAGTGCCTCAATACCCCTAGTGATGTGCTCCCTGTATAAGTGCACGGGAAACACAGAATACAGTCATGTGATCCCACCAGTGTCCCTGCTGGACAGGGGCTCTGTATGCTGACATGTCTTAACATGGGATACACTCTCATCTACATTTGTTAAAAGGGCTCCAGGGCCAATACCCTACTAACATCATAGCAAACCACCAACCTATACACAACTGCCTGTCAGTAGTTCTCCACATTACTCTGTACTGCTCTGCCACTGACATAGCTGGAAGTCACAGTGCTATGTGGAATATACTAAACATATAATGGGCATATCTGCACAGTAGAATGCACTCTATACCTACATCCATACCTCCCAACCTCTGACAGCAAGACATCTGGACAAGGTCATAAATAAAAGTGGGACAAAGGCACAATGATAGGCATGTGTTGTAAATATTGCCCTTACATACTGAGAAAATTGGGTGAGGGGCTTTGCATTAGCAGAAATTTTCTGAAGGTTATTAAGTCTGAAACACTAATGTCTGTCATTATTTTGTAATGTCAGTCTTCAATTATAAGCAACTAACTTGCCATAATAGACTGGATGAAACTTCTAGGCAAACACCTGGACAATCTGCCAAAAAATGAATAGTTGAGAGGTATGGCCACACCAATATATGACTTTTCAGGTAAGAAGGATGCCACACAAGCAGGAGATCGCCAGCCAGTATATCACCAAGTTGCTGGAGTGTTTACACAGCTTTATCAGTCAACCGGCTGTAGCCACACCTCCCGACTGGCCTTTTTGGGAAAGACTGTATATAGCCAGCCTCATAATATTGATCTATGCATCATACATCTTGTATTCCTCTGGTAAAGCACTGTAATGATCTGAGGATGTCTGTCACTAGGTAATGACACAATACATTGCAGTGTCAGACTCCAGATATGTCAGAAAATGTCTGGTAAAACAAACCCAGTACCCCTAGGAAAGTCCTATTTACTTCTGAGAGGTATGGCTGTAGAACACAAAACCCTGGACTGGAGTACACCTATGTCTGGAATGGAGTCCCACTCTCACTATAGAAGGTCACACTGGAAATGCTCCTACACTTAGGAATCACAGACCATGCTGAAACCTACATCAGACTATATGACTGTATTGTGTATATATTTATTTGCATACAGACAGCTATGCACACCATAACTGTCCCTACACACAACCATCAGAAGGGATTACCCTCAGCTAGCTGTAGGTGCCCCATATGTGATATATCTGTATCTGTTATTTTTGATACACAGACATCTATATGGGCAACAGATAATATGTCAAACATACACACACATAGATGTGGGGAAGTGAGAGACAGACAGTGATAGAGAGAGACACACAGGGGGACACACAC